>NC_143556.1:57786750-57937625 GCF_054136105.1 Typopeltis vanoorti
CAGTAGTATTTTTTGTAGAAAAATCAGGTTTCTATCAGATTTCTAGAACAAACGAATTGCATAAATCTGGGATTTTAGCATTATTTTACGTTCTAGGGCGGAGATAGATAATCAAGTTAAAAAAAAAAAAAAAAAAAAAAAAAAATCTAGGTCCCAATTTTACGGCTCATGTGGCATCTCCACATCCGAATGAACGACCTCTTTTCTCATTCTAAATCTCTTTCGATAAAAATAAGTTCTTAATTACTTAGGTCACTAGCCAATAACAGTAACAATCGCTTTCCTTTAGAAATTCAGATTGCTTTTATATCGCTGGAATGTGGGTATTGAATAGAATAAGCTCATACATTAAAATAATTAAACAATCAAACTTAGATGCAAACAGCCCATCGCTTTAATGGCTGACAATAAATTTCTACAAGTATAAATGTTGGCGAAAAGAAAAGAAAGGCCGCTATTATGGAATCTGTTTCTTTATTCCACTAAAAATAGTAATTTACTTCCTTTGCTGTCGTTGTACCATAAGGATTAAGCAATCTCATAATGGAACATCAAACATTGCGTCTTCTTTGGTTTAATACCGTAAGTAACTGTCAGAATCTTTTCATTTCTCAGAGAAAAATAAAGTTGCCTCTCATCGTTAATATTAATTATGCATAACTGATTGAAAATCCTTCGAAGTACAGTTTGAAAACTCCAGGCGAAGAGTACCTGGTTTACCGCTGATAAACAAGATATTTACACCCCCACCCCCGCGGCCTAGATTGTGAGTGTACGCATGCGAGTAGATCAGCATCAACATTGATATTGTTGATGCTGATCTAGTAACAAATTTACGAAAGCAATGCTTCATAAAATATCGAAAGAATCATATTAACTAACAAAAATAGTTTAATATTTAAAAAATATTAATAATTAAATAACAAAAATAGCAAAGTATTTAGAAAAATGATTGTACTTTTGTCGCCACATTATTTCTAATTTCAACTATCGACACATTAAATATCTTTTTTGAATATACTATTCCTGCTTGAAAGGTTTACATGATCGTGCAACGCGCTAAGTTTGTCTCTCCAAAAGAGGGTTTTCAATGAGATGTGCACATTGTTTCATTGAAGTAAGGGAGGTTACCTGAACAAACAATAAGATCAACATTATCGTCCGTGTAACTGCAATGTAAGTCTCACTTTTTTAACCTTCTACATGAATAAAACGGGTAGTTTCTATTCCCCCAATAGAAACAATATATTTCTATTCACTTTTTGATCATATACAGTGAATGTTTAAGACATTCGATGTACATCATCCAGTTGAACAGAAATCATTCTTTATTAGGTTTAGTTAATGTCGAAAGGCTTCAGAGGATACTTTGAAGACAACCTACAGAGACTTGAAGGAAAGATCATTAATTCCACCTTTTTTTATCGTGTATTCTGTCACCAAGATACTATAACCCATTCATTTCCTATGATGCTGAAATTGGATATATTTCATATATTCGTTCTTTCTTATTTCTAACATAGATCTAGTTTGTCGATGATAATTTAAATTACTTCAATAAGAAATCCTAGAAATATTCCATTAAGGATCACAGCCGAATGTTTTCTTAGTAAATAACGAAATATATAATAAGTAAATAAATTAATCAAGTTTTAAAATGCACAGAAGGAAATGGATAAATAGCATTTAAAATATGAGTAATCTTTGTGGATTTTTTTTTTCGTACACAGCGCTGATTAAGCGGTGAGCATATCCAGGAAGAAATGTAATTAATTACGTTTTTCCGATTAAGAAAACAATTAGATAAGCTGACAGTTCTATACAAATAAGAGTGGGAAATATATGGATTACATTCGATTTTAACAATACAGAAAACTATGATATGCTCACTCTGTCCCAGTTATAGATCACACGATAAAGGGATAATAAATAATTCTATGGCATCGTAGCTTCTTGATGTTTGTAACAGTTGTTTCAGAAGTCTTACAAGACCTTCTTAAACCAACAAAACCTAGACAAGAATGACAGGGTTTCCATATGGATCTAGGAAGTCGCCATCTGTAACACAAACATTGATTTTTTTTTTCTCGTACAGAACAGTCGCTATAATCTCTCTCTTTCTTAATGAATGTTCATCTGTAGAATGCCACATCATATTTACTGCACTTGCTGTTATTACCTATCTGTATACGTGCCTTAATTCAATTCATTTTGTTTTTAGTACTTTCTATCGATCTAGCGCAGGTCTGTTCTGATAATGGGTAACGGTGATATTATTTAAATATTATTCATAGATCAAAAAGGTTATTTATTTTTTTAAGCCTCTTTATTTCTGTTTACTTGTGATTAAAAATTAGAAATTAAGAATACCGTTAATTAATTTACGAGTTTCGTATTTCACTGTAGGAATTTCCATATAATGCGTTTCTAGAGGGCCGTTTAACATTTCGAGTTCGCTTAAATAAATTCCATTATAACTACACTTTTAATATTTTATTTATTTTTAATAAATTAGCAATGCAAATACATATAAACATATTCATCCGCGTGTGCTTAACGTGCATAGAACTGTCAAGTACGTAAATCTTCCAACAGCGAACAATTTTCCCTAATCGTTTCCACATTTTCCTCCGAATAACTGAATTAGTTTAAATAATGAGAAGCATCGTGGATGTTACTAACCCCGGTGAGATCATTAATCCCGTTTCTCTCTCCATCTCGCGAATGGGAATAGTTCGTGGCCTATTCTTTCTACGAATAGATGGTCTGACGAGTTCAGTTCTTAGATTAGAATAATGTATGCTACGATCGGCAGAATAAAATCGGTGATATCATCCGTAAATAGTAAGAAAATAAAATTATTTGAAAATAAAGAGGAGAAAGAAAGCGAAAGAGAGACAGAGTGACGAAACATAGTTAGAAATTGTTAAAAAATTAAACGAAAGTAAAAAAAGAACCACAAAGGAGAGAATGAAACAGAAAGAAATATATAAAGAGAGAGAGAGAGAGAGAGAGAGAGAGAGAGAAAAGAAGTAAATACCAAACGAAGAATGGAAGAAAACAAAGGAAATCAGAAGAAAAAACGAAATATAAAAAACTAAAAGAAAAAGGATGGAGTAAGAGACAAAGAGAGAGAGAGAGAGAGATCGGAAGATTAAAACAAGGAAAGAGAAGGATGAGAGAGAGAGAGAAAGGGGAAACAATTCGCAGTGAGAAAGAAAAAGATAAAACATGTAATAAAAATAAACTCCAATCTTAAATAAATATGGTTTTATTTACTTTGACTTCCATATGTTGCTATCTAAACCATTCCACCATTTACAGCAGATCGAGTTTACTACTTCGACTCTCCAGTTTTTTTTTTTTTTTTTTTTTTTTTTAATCCATGGAAATACTGTTTAACGGCTTCCCTGGAATCTCTTGCACAGACCCATTATTCTGCCCGATTGTTAGTTGTAGGGCTGGTCTCAGAAGTCCAGTTTTGCTACCAGTTCTCTTTTGATTGATTCCTTTTATCCAACGAAGAAACGATAATTATAATCCCTCGGAGATTTCTTTAGAACAGGGATCTCTTTTCAGTCTAATCCGCTGAGAAAAATATCTACGCACAAGTAAAAAAAAAATCTACTTCAGGTCTGATGCAGAAGCAGTCAAATCTATAAAATAAGGAAGAATGAGTAAGAAAAAAATCTCCAAGAATGAAGAGGATTTGAGTGAAGAGATGCAGAAAGAACAATCAATATCCCGCTGTGTCAGCTTCCATGCACTGACTGCTCACTTTTCTCTCTTTTACGTATCCATCGTTGAAAACAATTAACCGCCAGAATTCCTTCATACATATTGAATTTGAAGTTTGATATTCTCGGCGAGAATCTGAAATTGTGCATAGAGGGCATCACTGAAGTAACCTTTTCGAAGACCCGGAGCTTTATTTTACGATGCATTGCACCTCAAGCTTATTTCTATAAGTACAAATAAAGCTCCAAAATACACCGCGTACTAAATTTCTTAATTTGTGACCATTTTATGAAAAATGCTTAAAAAGAATGATTATTTTTAATTTTTTTTCTCTAAGATTTTCTTTAGTTTTAAGTTTATTTTCTAATGTTTTGCTATTTTGAATCATGTTTTTGTAGTATATAAATATGACTACATGACGAATATGAATTAGTTCCGCATGTTTAAAGTTTCTGTTTTTTAAAATAAAATTTATATCGAATCCCCTGTGTGACTTATGGAACAACTTCGCTTCGCTTTTTCCATAAAAACAGCACATGAAAATTTAAAAAAAATCAGAATAGTACTGATCAGAAATATGTTTGAAGGTATTTCCATCTTAAAAAATAAAATTATATATATATATATATATAAAATTTTAACACCAAATACAACCAAACTCGAGAGAAGTTTCTTCTCGAGAGATTATTATTATTATTATTATTATTAGGGAGGCAACATTATGAATTTTACGAATTATTTAAATTCCCACTTCACATTTTTATGGTTTGAGCCTTCGTAGCTCACTTCGTTTCGACGGGCCTTTAGTAGGAAAGATCTGGGTTCGAATCGGGTCTAAGTTAAGGAAATACACAGCATTAAAAGCTATGTAGCTACCACTGAATATGTTATCAATTTTATTTTTGTGAATTTCATGGAAAATCTTGGATCATCCCCTCTCAGCCCCCCCCCCCCCAAATTTAACAAATCAATAGACGTTACACGAGATTGACTTCCCTATAAGTTGGTTTCTGTATAAAGTAACTTCTTTCATGCTGTTCTAATGTAAAATAATAGCACAACATTATATCAGAAAATTATTCCTCAATATTACGTATCATTACGGTCCTAATAAAATGGAAAGTGAATGTGTGTATATATATGACAAATAAAGTATCAATAATCCAAAATCTAATTATACTGTATAAAAAGTCTTTTCTTTAATAAATTAATTCTGAAACGAAACATTTTGTTTCGTATATCAAAGAATGGCACGATAAATAATTGCATTTCTTTCTCTTAGTTGTACGGTGGCTTATTTATATGATCGATTATTCTCTGAAGGACTGGAAACACGTCCATTAAAACGTACTTAGAATGAAGTTTTTATCTTGCTTCAGATTTCCTATTGAACATTGCTGATGTAGCAAATAATTGAAAATTTTCTGTTTACTTTATTTTGGTATTTCCGTTCGAATTTGTCACATTTTGCAGTCAACTTATTTTTACGGACTTCACTCTCATACGGTATTAATTCATCGAATAATACATGAAGCGATACGGTTTGCAAAAGAAAACGTACTTACTGACCAAGGTAAATATTTATTCGTTTTATCTGTTCTGTCCTCTTGCTTTCTGCAATGGACAATAACGTTTCGGTTTGTTTGCTTTAGCACCAGTCAACGGATCACAGGATAGTAGATCAAACGACCCATAGACGTCAAATCAGATTTTTAGATTAGGATTGTATTTTCTTAAAACAAAGTGGGATTTTCTAAAAACGAACTTTTATTGCTTTCGTTCCTTAAAAGTTATTGAAATAGAATAACTGATAGGTATTTCATATTTAGTTATAGTCTTATAAAAACCAGCAATGGAACAATTGTAGCGAATGTTTACATGCAGAACGTTAAGCATATTATCTTGTAGAATGAAAATTACAAAAACAAAGTAACTGTAATTGATTTTGTGAGGAGTTGAAGATTTCTGCATCCAAATTCATCTGTACAAATCAATCTGAAAAAAACAAACGATGAAAAATTCTTATGTATGGAATACTCGTATGATTCAGTGAAATATTTCTTCTACAACAGTACTAGAAAATTTATATTAACAAATAAATGGTGCACTTTCAAAACTTGCTTTAAGTTTGAAATTTCTCTTAAATCCTAGAAGATTTAAAAAAAAATTTATTTAATATTTAAGGTAAATTTATATTATATATATAAAAATATATTTTACTCTGTAGTAAGAATACTTTTCTCTTGCGATCAGTCACAGTATTCTCATACATTGCTACCAACTACAGAAGCTTAAACAATTACAGCTCTACTTATATACACAATTCCATGAAAAAAATAGACGAATCTTTCTCTCTCTCTCTCTCTCTTATACTAAACCTATTATTTTTGAATGAACATAATAGAAATAATGGGCATTCACACCTTTCTTTTACTTGTATTTTTAAATGATATTCGTTATTTGCTTCCTTCACCAATCATCAGTAACAGTTGGGACCAGGTGCTTACCCAGCAATGCCCAATCTGATTGCCTCTTATTAATGACCAAAAAAAGTAAAAAAGAAGAAGAAAGAAAGAAATATGTTCATGATCCGAAAAAAATAATAATGAAATGTGTGTCGCGTTTTGGAAACAACTTTATGTTTGTAATCTCACAGCTATAATTAGTGTTTTAACGTGCATGATTTAATGGTTACTCGATTTAATAGCAATAACTGTGATGGATTTAAACTAAAATTCAAACATCTCAATAAACTTCAAGAGAAATTCGAAATGCCTAATTTTATAAAAATCCAGATAAAGATATATATATAGAGAGAGATGGATGTAGCTATCACAAGTAGATCATTACGTAATGCTATGTTATGATACTATTATGATGATCAAATATGGCAGGTATGAAGAGAGAGAGAGAGAGAGAGAGAGAGAGAGAGAGAGATTCACTATATACAAGACTTCCCCGTTCCTTCATCATATACAGCACTGAGCTTTGCTTCTCCTTATCTTTGTAAGCGTTCTCGACCGAACCCAACAATGGATCATATGAATTAAATATATTCGTATATATTGTATCCTATGGATACATATGGGAAAAAGCTTACATTAATATTTTTTCCAAAAGGACGTGAAGAGGCTTGGTAAACTAGAGTAAGAGCAATGAAAGAAATTCCTACTATTACTAGGGCTGTTACGGTTTTCTGCTTGCAGTTGCATTCATATGCCAATAAGAAAGAATAACGACGCAGGCGATACACACAAATTGTATTCGCTTCTCCGGTACTGACGTGTGGATAATGAACCCACTTGAGTTATAAGGAGCAGCATTATATGTCTGTGGGGCTTAACGAGATTAGTCTGGCTAATGTCCTAAAATGTTACCATGATAATCTAGCATTCCCTGCTATGTAGATCTCTAGTCATTTGGAAAGAAAGATCATTACTGACATCTGCGTACGTTCTTAAGATAAACTTTTTTTTCTATTCCAAGAATATGCAGTGAAGTATTATATTTGTTATTAAAATGTACCCTGTTATGCTTTTGTCTTTTTTTTTTTTTCATTCTTTTTTTTTTCCTCCGTTTTATTTCGGACGGACTCTATTTTTCATGTCTTTTATATTTCCTTACAATTCCTTCTTAAGTATTATAAAATCAGTAATGAAGACTCATAAAACGAACGGAAGCATAACCGAAATTTTGTTATTTCTTTCCGAACTACAGCAAAATAAATAAATATTTCTTTTGATATTTGTTAGATTTATTGCAATGGATTCAATAGCATTCTTTGGGACATGAAAGAATAAACAGCTTTACTGCTTTTTTTTTTTTTTTTGTCCTATCAAGTGTCATCTCACTCGAGGAGGTTGAACCATTATTGATCTCCATCTGTGATCCGTAATGTTCAGTAGAAAGATAAGATAGTAGGCTCGAATCTCTTCCATCTCGCAATTATTACACATTTCTATACAGGCATAATATCTTATGTCTGTAGATATGTATTCAAGAGGCCGATTTGGGCGACGAAAAACGGAGTTTTTTTAGGGTAAAAAACAAACAAACAAAATTTTCAATCTCCACATGAGACCGGCTAACTCATCATTTGATTGCATAGATCCGATCAAGGTTCCTAACGTCATAAATGTATTCAAATTCTAAATCTTATGAATAACTTTTGGAAATAAATTAAAATAAATATCAGCTCTTTATAAATTTTAAGTGCGTTAATCTTTCTAGATTTTCCCAGTATGAACACCTACCATTTCATTCACAGATTACCGACTTCCCCTAGTTTAATATGTGAGATTGCTTCATTTCAATTGATTTTCATTTTTGATTTATGCTACTGGAAGTTTTCTTCGTTGTAAAAAAATCATTACGTATCATTTTAAGTTTTTTTTTGTCCATTTGGTAATGCTGGGCTGGTATGTCATCTTTTTGTTTTTATCTCTAATTATGTTTAATACGATAATGCATATTCTACCTTAGAATCAGCAATAATCAAAGTAAAATAGAAAACTAAAATTAGCTTCTGTTCGCCTTTAATACTACGATACTTTTTTGTTTCTTACGCCTACAATAATTCTGAAGTAATTCCATAAATAAACCTATTTTGTTGATGCAATAGTAAAGCCACTCGCTGTCTCCAATCGCAGATATGTTGGTGTTGGGTGTGGTGGAGATACTTAATAAACGCATCATGTGCTTCATGGTTGTGTATATGGAACGAAAATGTCATTGTTCTTGAGATTTCTTTTGCCATCTAAAATTATTTTGAAATATCAGAATTGTAATCTTCGTAATTTAAGGAAATTTGCCATCTACATATTTTCCTTCAATCTAGGTTTATATTAAAAGTACGAAAGAAACAATTTTTGATTTAATGAAACAGCATTATAATATACAAAATTATATTCTGTTTTCTCTTTCTATATCTCTCTTCCCTTTCTGTTTATATTTAATTACTTCCTTTGGTAGTCGTCTATCTTACGTTCGTTGCATATGTTTTCTACAACTTTCCAGTTTTCTTTTATTTTATCATTTAATGCACTTATTAATGATTCGTTTCTTATTTCATCATTTCTTATTTTATTTATTGATATTCATTCTTTAGCTGCTCTACGAAATTTCACTTCTATTACTTATATTATACTTCCATCCTTTTATCTCTTTAATTTCCGAACCATATAATATTGTTGACTGCCATAATTTTATAAAATTTTTAAAATTTAAAATTTAAAAAAATTTTAAACTTTTTTCATTTTTAAATTTATAAAATTTCAAATTTGCCTCCTTTATTTTTTTCTTTTACTTGTTCTTTTTTATATAGAACGAAAAATTGCTTCAAAATGGTCGAATTTATTATTTACATCATTATCTCTATCAAACTACACATATTGCATCCTTAATATTGAAGACGTTGACTTGTTGTAGAGTTTCTTTTTCAGTTATTATTTCAGTTCCTATGGGATATTTATCCCAGAATGTCTGGTTTTAGTTTTCTTTAAAGAAATTCCTAACATGTATTTACTATTTATTTGTAGTCAATATTATACGAACTTCGAATGTAATCTTATAGTTTATATCACAACGTCCTTTGTTATTTTGCTCTACACCACAAGCACCGTAGATTTATTCTTAGTTTCGGTTCTTACTGCTGTTATTATTATTATTATTTTATTCGAATAATTGATACACAGTCAAAACAAGATATCATATAAATAAAAAATTGACTGGTGATACAAAATAATTCAGAATCTACCCAAGAATCTAAGAATAGTTCGTCAGATAGCCTCGTAAAATATGGACTGTTCCAAGTAATGCTGTTTTTTGTAGGTCATATGGGGTTACTTCATTGATGTATAATTGCTGTAAATAGTTGGATAACTTCTTTGAAGTTGCGCCACGTGCACCGGTAATTATTGGAATGACTTTGGTGTGTTTAAGCTACAGTCGGCCAACTTCGATTGCCAGATCTCGATATTTAGTCATTTTTTCCAGTTATTTGTTGTTGATGTTGTAATCACTGGGTACTGCGGTATCGATAATCCAAACCTGTCGATGTTCGAATTGTGATGTCAGGTCTATTGTGTTCCAAATGCCGATCAGTTTGTTTTCTAAAGTCCCAGAGAACTTTTGCTCTTTCGTCTTCCAATACAGTCTCTATTTTATGCTGCCACCAGTTATCAGAAGTAGGAAAGCCATATTTTTTGCATACATGCCAATGAACTATTTTGGCCACTTGATCATGGCGGTATTTATAGTCAGTTTGAGCTATTGTGCTGCAGGCACTGATTAGATGTTCTACAGTCTCATCTTTCTGATCGCATAATCTGCATTTGCTGTTATTATTGATGTTCAAAATTTTCACTTTGATTGCATTAGTTTGTAATGCCTGTTCTTGAGCTGCTAGAATAAATCCTTCTGTTTCTTTTTTAATGTATCCGTGTTGTAGCCATTGCTATGACTTGTTCATGTCAATTTTTACGTCAGTATCTCGATGAAATTGGCCATGATAGGGTTGATTTTTTCCAGCGCACATATCAGATATTATGTTGTTCCTTTTTATAATCGGATTTGTTTCCTGTTGCTTTTAGAAGGCTCTCTTGTGTAATTGCTTGAAGCATTGGCTCAGAGCTATTGTCGATATAATTTCTTAAAGCAATTTCTTCTTTTTCTTCCACAGTCTGTCTCACTTGCAGCAGATCCCGTCCACCTATTCTCCTCGGTAGGTACAACCGGTCAACATCACTTCGTGGATGTAATGCATGATGCATAGTCATTAATTTTCTAGTTTTGCGGTCTAGTTTGTCCAGGTCTTCTTTTGTCCAATCTATTATGCCAGCTGTATATCGGATCATTGGTATAGCCCAAGAATTCATTGCTCTAATTGTTTTTCATCCATTTACTTTTGTTTTCAGAATATTTCCACCTCTTTTGATGTATTCCGCTGTTGCTTGTTCTTTAACTTTCGAGTGAAGATTGTCACTGGCTTCTAATATTCCTACGTATTTATAGTGTTCATCATCTGGAATTGCGTTTATATATTTCTCTTGATCAAAATTAAAACTGCTAGTGTCATTAATGTTTCCTCGTTTAATAGATAAAATTGAGCATTTATCTAAACCAAATTCCATTTTGATATCCTGACTGAAAATACGAACTGTGTTCAATAAATAATCTATTTGCTGGGCCGATTTTCCATATAACTTTAAGTCATCCATATACAACAGATGGGAAATTTTAATATTACATTTAGGAATTTCATATACAAGTTTTGTTTTCTTCAGAATCATTTCAGAATTATTATTATTATTATTATTATTATTATTATTATTATTATTATTATTATTATTATTACGGACCTACGGCAAGAACTAAACTCTCTAAAGCAACAGTACGAGCTCTCAAACCAACAGCAGCACAAAAATGACCTCCTCATAAATGGTCTCCCAGAAATAGCTACGGAACATCTAAGAGACTGTAATACAACTAAGCCAAAAAATCGGCTCTCCCATTGAATCAAGAGACATCCAGTCAGTGCATCGGTTACCACAAAAAAGGAAAAGAGAAAATAATACCCGTCCTTCTCCCGTCGTAGTGCGACTCACCAACAGCCTAACAAAAACTACACTTATAAAAGCTAGCAGGATTAAAAATCCAGTAGTAAAGGATCTGAAAGGAGACCACGACAACACCCCAATATACTTGTCTGAATACCTTACTCCACACTATCAGAAAATATTCTACCAAGCAAGGAAAGTAAAAACAGAAAACAATTACCAGTTTATATGGATAAGAGACAGCAAAATATTCCTTAGAAAGACACAAGACGCAAAACCAATCGAAATAAAATCCGTAGATAACCTCAACAGGCTGTCACATTGAAAGGAATATATGACCACTCGCAAAGAAGGAACAGCACACCAACCAACATGAATGCACACCATCAAGCAGACGTAATCACCCCGGAACATGATAATTGCCACATTCTGAAATCAATATCAGAATGGAAACAACTGACAATCCCCAAAAAAGGACTATCTATTCTCCACATCATCAGAAGCATTCAAAAATACTGGCTGACCCTGCAAGCTTATCTGAAGGAAGATATAGACGAAATAGACATTTTAATACTGACTGAAGTATCTACGACAAACGAAGAGGCAACCTCCTACCAAATGCCACACTTCCAACAACACAAACACTGAAGACAAACAAAACGAGGCGGTGGTATAATAATATTTACCAAACATAAACTAGAAGTAACAGAAATAAACTATAAATTAGAATACGCAGAAAACATATGCATCGAAATTAAAAACATCAAACAAGAAAACTCCCTGATATTAAACGCAATATACAGACCACCCAACTTAAGCACCACAAAATTCCTAGAAGAACTAAACAGATGGCTTTCAGCCACGAAAGTAGGCACCTCAAAATGCTTGATAATAATAGGAGACATTAATATAAACATTAAGAACATAAATAACCTATTATCGGAATATATAACATAACCCCATCCATACAGTCGTATACACGAGAAGAGATAGTCGGAAACACAACAACCTCAACCTGCATTGATCATATAAATATAAGCGCCTCTCCAAACAGCCACACAGCAGCCGTCATAACATGCAAACTAGCAGACCATTATTTCACAGCATTGCAGTTACACACTGAACCAGAACCCATAAAAATCACTGAGACTACAAAACAGTATCATAGCATTGTAAACGAAGCAATAGTGAACGATGAAATCAGAAAAACAGACTGGATGCAGATAGCATCTTTAGACTCTGCTGAAGCTGTATATAATAATCTTAAACTTGCATTTAACAAAATATACAACAAAGGATTAACAAAAATAAAAATACGCCCCCAAACGAAACAAAATCCATGGATAACAGACAACATACTAACAGACATACAAAGAAAAGATGCCCTATGGAAACAACTTAAGAAGTCGCCAAACAATATCGCTTTAAAAGCTGAATACAAAAGAAAACGGAATCTCCTAACAACCCAGATTAGAACGGCAAAAAGAAACTATTACAGCAACAAATTAACAACAGCGCAGAATGACATAAAGGAAACCTGGCACCTGATCAATGAAATGCTGGACAATATACACAGAACCACTGCCTCAGAAACAATAAAACACAGCTTTGCCTGCGACCCCAAATCCCTCAAACAATTGGCAAACAACTTTAATCAGCACTTTGTGAACTCTGTCCAAAAGTTACAAGAAACAACCTTTCCTCACACAAACGAACATTCTCCACTAGGTCCACGAGCAACCCAGTCGATGTGGTTCCCTACAGTAACAAAAGAACTATCACTGGCAATTCAACAAATTAATCCTAACAAAGGACCGAGGATAGACGGAATCAGACCAAAAGACATCAAGAAACACTCAACCGACCTACTTCCAGTTATACAAAAACTGTTAAATAAAATCTTCGAAACGGGACACATACCTGAAACACTGAAGACTGCATTAATCACCCCCATACACAAACAGGGAAAAAGAAACATAATAAGTAATTACAGACCTATCGCCACGCTGCCTGTAATCAACCAAATCATGGAGCGCATTGTACATCAGAAACTATCCACATACGTTGAAAAATTTCAAATCATACCCAAAACACAATATGGCTTTCAAAAATATAAAGGAACAGCAACACTCCTGGAAGATTTCACAGATCTAATAAACGCTGCATTGGATAAAAACAGAATAACATTAGTGGTCTTCATTGACCTAACAAAAGCATTTGACACACTAACACATAAAACCTTGTTAACGAAACTTACCCATATCGGAATTGGAGGTCGTCTACTCCAGTGGTTTAAAGCATACACGAAAAACAGAAAGCACATCACACGTATAGGATCAGCACACAGCAAAGAGGTACATGTAACCTGTGGAGTACCGCTAGGAGCTGTCCTATCTCCCATTCTATTTAACATATACACACACGACATAAGCCAACTCCCCCTAAAAAGTAAAATCTTCCAGTATGCAGACGACACGGCCATAGTATCCATTCACAACAATGCAAATATTGCTTACAAAAATATGCAACACGACATCAATCAAATCACTAACTGGTTAACCGAAAACGGCATATATATAAACCCTGGAAAAACAAAGCTAATGATATTCAAAAACCCCCAAACCCTGCCCATAGAAACTAAATATCTCACAATCAAACATTCATCATCCTATACACAAAGTGCAGAACCTAAAATCACAACCATCACACAGGTGAAAACAACACGCTACCTTGGACTTCACTTCGATGCAGATCAAAGAATAGCCATACAAACTACCTACATACCAAGCTTAGGATAATAGCAAGCAAACTATACAGATTAAAAGACATTGCCCCAACCCACATAAAAACACTAATCTATAAAGCATTATGTGAAAACATTTTAAGATATGCAATCACATCATACGCATTCTGTGCAGACTACAGACTTAACAGGCTACAATGGTTGCATGATAAAATGATAAAACTGATATTCTGGGAACAACCCACTCCTATGCAGGAAGCACGGACAAAACACAAAATATTTAAGGTGAAACACTTACGCCACTACACAGTCATGTTAAAACACTACTACAGCCCAACATATAGAGTAACCAGAACAACATATCAAATAACAAGACCACAGTCAACAAACTACATAACATATAAGTACAACAATCACAACGGCAAAGCCACCCGAAACTTCTACGTACCTGACATGATAAACAAACTGCCGTTCGACAACAGAAACCTAGAAACATACAGAGAGCTGAAACAGGCACTATATAAATATTATAGCGAGAATGAAAATTAGAGAAATTCCCGTTTCTCTCTCCCCCACTACACATGCGCACGCACACACACACAAACCTATGACAACCCCCCTTCTCAAAAACTAACCACACAAGAACACAAAGAAACAAACACACCATGTTTAAATCCAACCCTATTTGCACAAAAAAAAAAAAAAGTTAAACTGTAATAGCAGTCAAAGTCTTACAAGCACGTACCAACAAACAGTAAAATCAACACCTGGCTTGTGACCAGTATAGGAACACAACCATGAAACCACCACCCTCTGTCATCTATTATCTTCCTCAGATAAGCTCTGCTAAGCTTCGAGGAAGAAAATTACCAACTTGCAACAACTGTTATACATACTTGTAATGCGTTATAAATATTATATATATATATAATTACTACAGCAACTATGTATGCAATTCATCTGAGACATAAAAAAAAATAAATAAAATAAATAAATAAAAAATAATGATAATAATAAATAAATGAATAAAATAAATAAATAAATAAATAATAATAACAATAATAATAATAATAATAATAATAATAATAATAATAATAATTATTATTATTATTATTATTATTATTATTATTATTATTATTATTATTATTATTATTATTATTATTATTATTATTATTATTATTATTATTATTATTATTATATGTATATGTATATGTATATTCTAAAATCAAAAATTCTGTATAATCCTTATAGTAATTACTGTAAATATTATTATTGTAAGTAACTTATACTGAGACATAATAATTTATTTATTTTTTTTAAATAAAAAAAAGAGAAAAAAAAAGGGAAAAAAAAGTATTACTATTATACTCAAGATAACTATTGTATATATGTATGTGTAAATATTTTAGCAGAGAACAAAAATATTATTTATTTAAAAAAAAAATTATTATAATTTAAAAATATTAATAACTCGCCAGTATTTGTTATTCACAATTGTAATGTATTATAAATATTATGTATATATATATACGTGTATATAAAACTATTGCTGTATCTATGTATGTAATTTATCTGAGACAATAAAATGTTTAACAAAAAAAAAAAATTATTATTATTAAGAGATACTTCCAGGGAGTCAGAGACTAATCGAGGGAGGCCACATACTACACACACCAGCTAATATACTTATTCTTGAATTCATTCACATTGCTTGCACTCACAATAACCAAAGGTAATGCATTCCAATCACGCACCACCCTCTGAGAGAAAAATCTAGACCTCACACCCTTCTTGACGGCCTTCATTCTCAGCTTTCAAGAATGCCCTCTCGTCGTTTCCCCACTCTCCATAAATTGAAAAATTCCATCAATTGAAATCCTGTGTGACCCTTTTAGAAGTTTGTAAGTCTCAATCATATCATCCCTCTTTCTTCTGTTTGCAGTCTACAAATTCTCAATCTGTCTTCATAGTCGGTATTCCACAATCCTGATATCATTTTAACACTTTCAATTGTGCTCTCACCAATATATCAGAATCACAACGAAAACCAGGAGACCAGACCTGCGCATAATAGTCCAAGTGACGTCTTATCAAGGCCTTGTAAAGAGTCAAAATAACATCCTTATGCGTATAAGAATAGTGATCAGAGCTTATTCCACCTTTACCACGAGTTGCCCAAGACTTGCACTACTTGCAGGCGCAAACTTGACTTACTTGTCTGTTTGCTTACTTGGGAAATAGGATTAAAACCACGTATATTATACCCAAGGTAAAAAAAAAAAAACCTTTGTACTTAACACTCTTATCTTTATATGTGAACTTTCGTTTCAGCATTGCAATTATTTTTTCAGTTGTATTTGCAATCTTTTGCCACATGGCCCCCTGAACTTCGACTTCCTATCTATTAGCATTCCAAGATTACTAGCCTCATCAGTTTCTTCTAGCCTAATCCCACCAACATAATACGACATTGGATATCTAATCATGCCGAGGTGAATGACTTTACATTTACTCACATTGAACTGACACCCATTTTCCCATGCCCACAATTCCAGCCTAGTGAGATCATTCTGCAAAGATTGCATATCAGCAGCATTCCTGATTACTCTACCTATCTTTGCATCATCAGCAAATAGCTGTATTTCTCTTGTCAAATCCTTCCCCAAATCATTAATGTACAGATTGAATAACAGTGGACCAAGCACTGATCCTTGTGGTACATCACTTGTTACCTTAAACCTTGCAGTCTCAGATCCCCCGTATACCATTTTTTGATATCTGTCAGTCAACCATCCTCTTATCCATGCTAATATTGTATAACCCAAACCGATTTTCTCCAATTTATACAACAGTCGACCATGCTGTATTCTGTCAAAAGACTTAGCAA
Source organism: Typopeltis vanoorti (assembly GCF_054136105.1). NCBI lineage: Eukaryota > Metazoa > Arthropoda > Arachnida > Uropygi > Thelyphonidae > Typopeltis > Typopeltis vanoorti. The sequence continues at coordinate 57,803,675 of NC_143556.1, forward strand.
AATCCAAACGTATCACATTGTATCCATTCAACTTGTCTAGTTCAATGATTACATTGTTATAGAATGGGAGCAAGTTGCTAAAACATGACCTTCCCTTAATAAACCCATGTTGTTCATTGCAAAGTAGAGATTCACTATCGATCAATTTTTGAATGCGGCCCTAACCAATTTTTCCAAAATCTTCACCACCACTCCTGAGATACTAATTGATCGATAGTTGGTTACATCGGTCTTTGCACCACCCTTGTGCAATGGAATTAGCATACATTCCTTCCATTCCTGCGGAATCTTCCTAGGTATTTATAGTCTTCTGAAGACTCATATTAAACATCCTGGTCAAAGGAATGGCCAGTTCAGCTGAACACTCTTTTAGAACACGTGCTGATATTCCATCAGTCCCTATTGCTGAATTCTTATTCAATTTGGGCTACAGCTATGATACCTTGGCCTCCCACACCTGCGTTTCTTCATCTAGTGAAGAAGTAACAGCGTGCTCAATGTTACGTTCACCAGGTTGATAGCTTTTAACGAAATGGGCACTCATTAACTGAACAATCTCTTCTGTATCTGTAACCCTCACACCATCTGGATTTAGAAGAGTTATTTTTCATATTCATGCTTTCTTTTACTTGCAGCATATCGGTAGATTCTTGTGTGTTGTCTTTAGCACGGAGCCAGTTTCTTTTCATACTCAGACTTTGCTTTCCGTACGACAGTTTTGACTATTCTAGCCTGCTGCTTATAACGCTCATAACGGTCTTCATCCTTATGCAAACGGTATTCCTTCCACATCGTGCTTTTCTTACGAATCTCTTGCTTAATAAGATTACACATCCATTTGACTCCTACTCTATTTATTCTTCAAACTCTCGGGACACATTCTGATATCGCATCACTCGAGTATTGTTTAAATGCTTCCCATGCACTGTTCATATTCTTTCCATCCAGCAACCGATCCCATTCCACTGAACTCAGTGTACTCCTCAGTTGGTCATAATTTCCTGCTTTGTAGTTCAGCATGTAACCTTTTCTGAATGGAACATTCATAAACTTGGTCACTTCCCAAGTGAGTGCCGCATGATCATCGTCACCAACTGGAGGCAGAATAGTCACGTCTTTAACTGAAACGCCCTCTGACACTATAATCAAATCTAACACTCTTTGACCTCGAGTTCCTCCTGTCACATGCAGCTTGTTTTCTTAGTTTCGGTTGTTACTGCTATATTTATATTTTTCGCTTTTAATTGTTGTTGATTTCTGTTTCTTTCCTCGCTGTGTCCCTAACATTCCAAATGATAACATTTGAGCATATCAGTAATTCTCCATCGCTTAGTTTTATCTTTCCTGTTGTTGATTACGGTAAAATTGTTTTCCCTTTGTATACTTCTCAGTTGCCGTGTATTTTTACATGGGAGGTTACAGATCACTTGCTCAACCAGTCTGTAACGTGGGAGACCTCTCTCTCTCTCTTAGTTTGTACTTTTGTCTTGACCTGTCTGGCTACGATTTAAAATTTTAATATTTTATCTTTTTATTATTAATTAAATTGATTATTAACGTCATTTTTATTCTGTCATCACGTGACTGGTGAATGATATTAAATGCGTGTCATGTTAGCAACTAATCATGGGAAACTTAGACTACTTTTACGATTTATTTGAATTGAAAATATTTACAAATCATTTACGAATGTTACTAGATGCATCACAGATTTAAACATATAAATTCAATCATAAAGAAAACACTTAGATCAATATTTATTGCGTAGAACTGCTATTAACCGATCATCTGATACACAGTTGTGATTTCACCATAAAGAGCTTTATCTAACCCAATACTGCTGACTTTAAGCATCTAAAGAATGCTCAGTACTTAAAATATCATTTCGCTATTCTTCCATTTACTATAAAACTGCTGAATATTAAATTTTTACATGCAAAGAAGTGGCATGTAGCCATTAAACACTTGTCCTTTATAGTGATCCGAACAATCAGTCTTTACTGTGCATAAATGCTTGGGAACGTATCAAAACTGCTTTCTATAAGTGTTCTTTTTTCTACGCTAACGTTGGTGATGGACCAAAGTAGAACGGTTTTATTGCTCACGCAAGCAACTAAACTGACGGTAGTGAGGTTCATTAAGTACCACGAAAGGCTGTTCACAGGAATGACAACGATCTTTGGAAGGTTGCCAATCGGTAGAAAATACCAGATTCGGATTCTCATTAAAAACTAAATGAAGGTTACTTTTTTTTTTTTTTACATTTAGTGTTACGTAAAAGAAACGAAATCGGATAGCTATTGTTGCCTCCCGGACGCTTTTCAACGATTATTACACATTACAGAATCAAGATAAGATACGAGGTAGAAAAATAGGCAATTGATGCATACCTTATACATATACATACATGCAACTGCTTTTTATTATTACGTTCTTAAAAGAACTGTGAGATGGACTGAATCCTTGACTCTTTATCCCGTCATCTGAATGAAGAAAATCTGTGTGGATGGGGTGTTATTGAGCTAAAAGCTCCGGTCATGGCTGGAGCAATAGCCGAATATGGTATATGGTAAAGGCAATAGTCGAGCCTCAGTTAAAACTTCATTGGCTACAGCATTGCCATCCGTTACCCTGGAAGTCTTAAAAAGGACTGGAACCACCTATAACTTATTTTTTTTCAAATTCTATCGTAATATAAAATTATGATCCAATTTCTAAATAGGTGTCTTATGAATTTAGCAATAAAAAAGTAAAAATAAAAAATTTAGACTTAAATCTTAAATTTTACTTTATTAATTTACAGTTCATATGCTATTTAAGTATTTATATATATTTTCTTTATTTAGTCAAGTATGAAAGTAAATATAACATTTTAAAGTAATATAATTGATAAAGTTGAATTTTACAATACGTTTTTACAGTAAGGAAAAATCTATCATTCATTACTGATTGCATTATGTTTTTTTCTTTATTCCTTTGAAGTACTTATTCCTTTGAAGCAACATCCCTTCTTCTACATGTACAAAACTTAGAACTACAGATACGATCACTATTAAATTAACAGGTTCTCGTTTTTATCCAGATACAGTCGTTAGTTTTTCTCCTTTGATTGAAAATATGCATACTATATCAGACTTAGTAATAAGACGATAACTAGCATCCTTTTTTTTTTTTTTTACTCTGGATGGTTTAAAAATGTAATTCAAACATTTGATTTGCACAGGTAAATTGCTTTATTTGTTCAGGCGTTCTCTATTTACTGAATATCTTGACATGCAAACGATTTTTGTTGTTCTTTGTCAGAGCCATCAATATTTCTATTATTCCTGCTTTGGTAGTTCCGTGAAATCTTAGTCTTTTTGTATGTCGTCTTTTCTACAATGTTGAGTCTTCTCAATAAATACGGGATGCGCATAGATGACCTTTATAATGTGAAACTAATAAAACGTAAGTTTCAAAAGATTTAATGGATGGCGATATTTGTTGCACATAACATCTTCTCTAAATCTACATTTTACTGATAAACACACTTACTGGAGTATATTTTATTTTCAATGTAAGGGGGGGGATGTTATCAAGGCAACAAGTATAGAAATAACCCGAGACAATGATCATAAAAAAAGATTCATGTTACAACTGCATTCTTATATAGTGATGCCATTCACTATTACTATGAACGAATTCAGACTCGTTTGGCTATTGACTGCAGGAAGACACCGTATACCAAATTTCTGTAAAATTATTAGCTCACAGAAATAAAATAACATGCATAACAAATAGACAAAAATAAATGCAATAAATGCGTATTTAACTCGCCTAAAGAACCTAAACACACCTTTGGAAGATTTTGATTAAACGTTTAACTAAAATATCGAAATAACAGAGCAAAATAATATATAATTTCACGTTTTAATTTAACAATTTTGATTCTTATGTTGTTATATCGTGTGATATATCTAGATCATATCCATTTCGAATGTGTGATGTATCGCATATTGCTGTGTATAAACTTAGTCTTCATATCTTATTAACAGAGAGGATGTCCTGTCTCTTAGCGTTGTATCAAATATATGCCTATCCTATTCATAGTGTGATTTTTTTTCTTGACTTCTTGTATAAGAACTATAACACTTTTTATGAATGTTATTAATCATATGCCTATCCTATTTTGTGTGACGCTCATTTTGAGAACCATATAGCTAGTTAAATTACAGGTTTCGTTATTGTATGTTATTACAGGTAAGACACATTGGTCGTAAGCTTTCCACATCATACTAAATAGGAATAAATAACACCAAAAAAAATGTGGATATGTTGTCTGCAATATTCTGTCTGCAATATTCTGTGTTTCTTTGCTTTTTTTGGTATGATTTTTTCATTCATTATTATTAATCTCTACCTGAGATCCATAATGTGCAGTAGAAATACAGTATAAGATGGTTAGTATATGTGTGTTCACGGGACGGGTTTGTCTGTTTTGTGGGACGAAAAACCAGGGTTTCCCGGAAGAAACCCTCCACCTGCTAACTCAATACTTGATTGAAAACACCTTATAAAGGTTTCTCTCATCATACACGGGATTAGAACCCAGGTCTTTCCAACCAAGAAGTTCGTCTATATCAAGTGAGCTACGGAGGCTCGAATTTTGATTAGACGTATCTAATTGCCTTCAATTTAATTCTACATCTTACACATCTTGTGTCAAGAGAAGTATGCCATCAGCAAAGCAGCTGAGTTGTCGTGCACGCGTATGTGCATGTGAAATCAAGAAGAAGCAAGTTCTCTAAGCTCATGACTTTTACCTTACCGAATTACGCTTAAAGAAGAATTTTCTTAAGAGTAAGTTTAACTGTCAAGTAGTTTGTCGAGTAGTAGAGTGTGTATTTCGGTTGAAATTTGTCATTTTTATTTTTCCCCGGCAAGGATATGAAACTTAGGGGGAAATGGATGCAGGTAACCTCGAGAAAATAAAATTTGAGTTGCAAAGTTTGACTGCTTGTGATAATTGTCAAATGAGTAAGCTGACAAAATGAAGTCCGAATAAAGTCGCCAAAACAATATTCGGCTTATCTGTAAGCATTACTAAGAAATAGTCGAATGAAGACAAATAATGCAGTATAAACTTTACGGAGGCGGTTATTGAAAGTTATCCAACTGTCGGAGTAGTTAATGGAATATCAATGGGGATAAGAGAAACAGTGGCTGAGTCATTTAGAGAAATTCAGTAGAAAGTGATTTAGTAAAAAGTAAGTGTTTCCGGATTGAAAACGACAGTTCGGGGAACAGATAATATTAGTGACAATTCGGGTGAAAATTGTTGGAGTTTAGTGAATGAATTCGTTTTGGCTGAGAACTTTAATAGTCAGGATCCCTTACTTCTGTATAATAGCCAGAAAATTTGATTGCTGTATATTTACTAGCATTAAAATCTACAGCAATTCTATGGCAAGCAAAGTAGTGGATATTTTATGTAGGTTACATCAAAAGAATGTCACTTGAGTGTATTATGTGTAAGGAAAAATGGGAAATATTTAAAAATGTTTTGTTAGTAGGGGAAAATTATTTCGAATCGAGGTTATTTAAAAGAATAAATAAAATTAAATTGGTTAAAGATTAGTTTCATTAATATAATGCTAGATTTCATAGCGAGGATTCCATTGTAGCTAACCGGATTCTAAACAGCTACCATTATCATATATATATATATATATATATATATATATATGTGTATGTATATGTATATATATATATATATACATACACAAATGCACTAAGTGCACTAAGCTTAAAAGATAAGCTCGTCTGGTTGAAATTATTAACCCAGAGAAATTAAGCCGCATATTGTGGGGATCTCTAAGCTTTAATTAGAAAGTTGTCAGAAGATACCAAACAAGTAAAAGAGAGGAGGAAACTGTTATTAGTTATCAAGTAAGGTTTACACTATCAGATCGATGATACATTAACTTCCAATTCGAGATAGGAATTTAAGACCTTGCAATACATAATAAGAATTAGATCTGTACAGTTGAGGATGGGAGTATATTGTAGAGTGATAAAATTATGGACCAGTTACTTAAAGAGATAAGGAAAGATAACGTATTATTAATGAGGGATTTTAATATGAGAGATTTTGGCCGGAAGAATGAATGATCTGATAATACAAACGAAGTAAAATTCTGAACACTGAATAGTTATCTAAAACAACATATGCAAGTATCTATAGAGGGGATGGGGTATTGGATTTGATAATAACCCTCACAGCAATCGTTTGACCTTAGAGAATTAAGACTAAGGAAGAAGATATGATAATTAGGAAACCTCAGGGTGGAATTTCAAAAAAAAAAGGTTTTATGGTATGTTAAGAGAATTAAGAAGTATCAAGGAAATATAATTTAATAGAAGAAACGCAAATATAAAATAGTATTGAGGGACATTAGGGATAAACCTACACTTAGGTGTAAATTATTATTCCCTGATTCGGGGATTTACCTCTCTCTATTTTAAACAGTGTGAAAAACTTGCTCAGATAGCCTTCATTTCGATAGCCTCAGCTTCTTCTGCATCCGTTTCCTCCGTGGTTTTCAAAACGACTCCCACCCCTTCTTACATAAACTCTTGCGAGACAAATTCACAATTCTTCCTAAAGATGATATCCTCTAAGTTTCTTTCTGTGTTCTCTCTCAAATTTTTCATAATAATCTTTAAGTCTGTTTATGGTTTTATTTCTGTCTTTTATAATTTTATCATCCTTTCGCCTTTAGAACGGTCACTTCTTTTGTTTTCTTCTGTTATCGAGGATCTTATTAGAAGTTTCCTTTATAATATTTTAAACGATAGGTAAACACACAGATTTATTGAACAATAAAATAGGGCTATTGAAACTCTTCAGAAATAGTTGACAAACACAGATGGAAAATGTCTGTTGACACCAACTCTGTTTACTTTTTCTTTGTCATGCTGCGAAGGGAAAAAACACTCAATGTCATGAACAAATGTGTTGAAATGGTCGTCACAACGGCCATCATAATCGAAGATCAACACCATCTTTACACGTCATTCAAAAATTTAAAAAAAAAATTCTAGTTTTATGAATCCAGTACTAGAGATGAAGTGTGATATTAAGAGATTCCTGATGAATTCGAGTAAAACACTGTGCACTAAAAAATTATACACTAATTCATTGAAACATTTTCAATGTTTCAATGAATTAGTGTATAATTTCCAAGTAATCGTCTCCATTAGAAAATGTAACTTTGCTGAGTTTTTCTTACCTCTGTTTATGATCCGAGTTTGCGATTTCGGTCTGCAGTGACATAAATTAACATATTTTGAAATAAGTATTAACATACCCTCCATGCTTTCAAATGAAAATGAATACTCTTATGTACGAAATTAATGCTTGTATTCCTAATTTCACATGGGTTATGTGAGTCATTGTTACACCTTGTATACCTTCCCTTGATAGCGCATAAGGAGAACTTATGAGTTTAGAATATAGGATGAATAGCTTATCCATTCGTGACATTTATGAAAAGCACTGTATCAACCAAAATTAAATGTAGACAGGATTATTAACCGATGAACATTATAAGATAGGTACCCATCATTCAAGAAACACAGACACATACGAAAAAAAATTAATAACTTCAAGCGATGAATGAGCGCTTGGAAAGAATATAGAAATCTACAGTCCTATATGAAGATAATCAACCAGGAGTTCAAAGAAGCCACAGAGTTCAGGTTAGTAGTACGATACTTCTATGAAGAGCTACAAAGCTTCAGTTTCTATCGAAAAATAGCTACAAAAAATGGAGAAAAAAGGAACAACAGTCATAGTTATTTGACAGCGCCGACTACACTAGTTTACAGAACATCCCTATTGGGCCGAAAAGTTTCGAAGACCAGGATATGGAGTGATGAATCACGCAAAATCCATTTGTGGTCGAAAGATTAAGTGAGTGCAGATGTAGTGAATACCTGGGAAATTCCTTACACGTTAAATGCTTCATCCCAACGCCGAAGTTTTAATAGGTTGGAGGTGAAATGGTTTGGAGTTGTTTAGCCGGCTATGAACCCCGCGGACCTTCAGTAGTAGTAGTATATAGAAAAAGATAGATGAAAGATGTGCACCATTTCTGAATAATGTAATGCCTCCTATAATGCGATGGCAATTTTATCGGAAATACCTCTCTCTCTCTCTCTCTCTCTCTCTCTCTCTCTCTCTCTCTCTCTCTCTCTCTAACAACGAATAGACACAATCTAGACCCAACCCTATGAAAGAAATGGAATGTTTGGCTCGGACAGCTAATGCATGTACCAACGGCAAGTGGAAACCGATGGCAATGTTGAAGAAACAATAATAGTAACAAGAAATAATAATAAGAAGGAGAAAAACAAGAGCAAGAAAGAACGATAGTAATGATAATTCTAATAAATAAAGAAACAGGAGGGGGAGATGCTCAGTTTCAAGTGTATTAAGTTTATGAAATTGCTGGATTTCGAGTTTTAGATCAAATATCCCTTTACTGACATCTGAGACCGGTTAATCCAGATTCACTGAAAATGGTCTAGAAAATTCTTCTAACTTCCGCAATAAGGGAAGAGAGCAAAAACAGGATTATGTAGCTCGTAACTAAATACATTAATCTGCTTGCTATGAGAAATTTGTGTTCTCCAGACATTCGTGTTTATTGAGAATTCGTTTTTTTTGCTTATATAACGGAAATCACGATGCCATCTTCCACTAATTATGGAAAAAAAATTCTTTTCCTTGGTGAATAAGGTAAATGACAGGAAGGAAAATGGCGACCTTTTCCGATAACAAAAGGTCAATTCTAAAAAATTAAAAAATAAGAGAGAAAGAACATAAAAGAATCCTTTATTTCGATATTTTAATGAAATGGCTTCGTTTATTTAGTTCTTTGAGACGAATGTGAAGTTTTCATGGCAAAAGCAGTTAACTGCTGTTGCCATGAAACGTATACCAGGCTGCAGATATACATTATGGATATCGTCATTAATAAATATTGTTATGAAATAGTATAAATAAATAAAGTATAGCTTGACACCAGTATGCAGACCAGGCTCCTTTCTGGAAAAAAAAAAAAAACTGTTTTGGAAATATCAAATAAAAAAAACATTTGGAACTACTTGACCTACAAAATTTTGGGGTTCAATTTCTTCTCATTGGTGGCATAACCGTGCAGATTTTCAGCTTCCTTTTTCTTCTTCATCTGTACCCATGAAAAGTGGGTACAGACTTTTAATCTATTAATTAATAGCACATATGTAAAAAGGATCCAAATTATTCTATTATTATTAATAGAATTATATGACGTATCCAAAGATTCCGAACACTCGTAGAGAGAGAGAGAGAGAGAGAGAGAGAGAGAGAGAGTATGGAAAAGTTATGTTGATGGTGAATATCGACAATCACGTGTGATTTTTTTTTTCTTCTCGTGTAGGCGGTCTTTGGGGGAAGATTGATTTCTTTTCTGAATAAACTCAGATTTTTAATCTTGCACAAATCGACCGTATAACACACGTGATATTCAGACAAATCATACTACTTAGTATTAGAAGCATCACCTATTAAAAGTTATTAGAAGCATCACCGGTAAGCGGTGGGAATGCACTCAAATTCGGCATATCGAGAAGTGGAGACAGGCTGCCTACCGATTTACAAAAAGGTTAGAGCTCAAAGAGCTTTCAAATAACAAAAAAAGAGAACTGAATAATTTATTATTTTATAAATAAAGATTAAGAATATCTCTTCCTATCGCATATACTAAAAGAATGAATGCACTATAGTGGTTAATGCTAGTGGAGAAAGAATGCTTACCGAGTTCTGGTTGATAGGAATGCTTCGAATAAATTTCAAGATAAAAGGTTGAAAATGAAATAAAATTAGGAATTAATAATTTAATGTTTTAATGTGATATTACCTAACTCGACACAAGTTATATTTTTCAATAGGATGTCAAAAAGTTTGTAGACTGTTTTAAAGCAGCGACCTTACGTGACCTTTGTTTTCTCTCATATATTAGGTCAGATTGTAGTAACCTGAGGGAGACCATTCCAAACTGACATACACCTGAGGGGAAACCCTGAATCCAGGACTGTTGTTAGGGTATATGTCATCCCTAGGCAAGCATTATTTTGCCGCTCCTAAATTCAAGAAAATACGTAAAAAAAACTGTGCTTTTATGTTGAGATACAAGTTTTCTGGGTTTTTTTGTTGCCTTCCAAACTTACCGTTACCAGTTGCTTAAATTGCTTGGCGGGTTACGATGGCCCTGCCTGTCAGCTTCCTACTAACTCATCAGCACTTGCAGAGAGTCCTTATTATGCTTCTCACGTCCTGATCGACTCGGGGTCTTTTCTTCAAAAAAGAAATGTGTTGTTTTTTACTATGACTGCGCTATAGAATTGCTCTTTTTTATTTCTTCAATTCTTTATTGTACGATTAAGTTTTAAATCTCGTCGAACTTTGAAGTAATAACGTGCAAAAATATTTTTCAAAGAAATTTGGTATCATTGCTCTTTTAAAAAAACCTATGAATGTTTTCTATCTGATAATTTAATTTCATTAAATTTAAAATTTTACGGCCATCGTTAAAATGGTAGAGGACGACTATTACAGAACCCATTGAAATAATCTATTGCTGACTATAGATTATTTCAATGGGAGAAGAACACTTTCAAATGAAGCGACTAGACAGTAATAGCAGTATTATAATTACATTTTCTCTCTTGATTAAATATGATACCAAAAGAGAATGAGAGTACATTCAGTGATTCAGCAGCTAAGCGTTAAGTCACTGAAGGTCTAAATTGACAAGGATAGATGACCCCCAGCTAGAGAGAGACAGGTTCTCATTATTGTAGTCAATATTCTGGTACGGTGATATTTCACACGAGGTTATGTAATTGTCCAGTATGAGTATGGTCAGTGAGAGAGACAGACTGCATGTATTCTGTCTTATCGAGTGTATATAATGTTGATTAACATCATTATTCATTTCGCAAGCACAATATTATTGTCACCATTCATCCCCACTCCTTGTCGAGAAAGCGTATTGGCATGAGATGTGATTGCACAGAGCGAGGACTTTGCTGAATCTAATTAAAGTACAGCGACCCATCATCTGGGCTTTGAAAGCGACTGCAGAGTTAGTGGACGGCCCTCATTTTCATTAGCTAATTTTCTATCCGTCAAGTTTGAATGTGATCATAGAAGTCGAACAACGTCTAACCTAAATTGCTTCCACGACCCCTTTTCAGAATTTCACACCTGGTGTCAGAATAAGACGACCGTTTAGTCCCCGAAACATTGGTAACGTAATGAAATTGAATAATGGATGCGTTTGATGCGTATTCTGTTGGATCATACTTATGTCCTCAACTTCATAGTAGTCCATGAACTGTGATACTGTTTAAATTTTTATATAGAAACTGTTCAGGATTTAGGTATACATCATGTGTACTCACATACACTTCTTTGGTCGTACTTTATGAGACATTTCGCAACACTTCTTTACAAAATGTATTGAATTTACTTTGTCGATACATGCCACATGACGACATGTATCAATAAAACTGCTTTCAGAATAATAGCTGACCCAGATGAATGGATTCAGCTGCTTGAAGACAGAAGACTCTTAAATTGATCTTGTTCTTTTCCTCATGCTTTGTCCATGAGATCCAACAACAATTTCAACGCCATGAGTTCAAGACTTGATGAAGATCAAGCACTAAACCTCAATGGTTAAGCGCACATCCTACAGACTTTCTAACAGGATTCATCTATTAGCACCGATTATTCCATAACTGATCATAATAGAATAAGAGGGGCTTCTTGAACCCACTGTCACACTTGATTTCTTCGCTGTATATCATTAACTGAGATCTCTTCATGTAAAACATTGACAACATTTGATAATTTCAATGATTCCTATTTTCAGTTCTCTCTTCCAGTATTTTTTACATGAAGAAGAAATCTCTGGATGAGTAGAAAAGATATCAACAAGCTGTTTCAGAATGATTTGTTATTCTATAACATATGAGTCAAGACGTTAATGCATTCCCTCCAGAATGTCTCTTGCGAGAATGACGCGTACATTCATGGCTATTCTTCAAACACACTGGCCTGAGAGCCTTAGCAACTTTTGCTGTAATTCTAATGAAATCAAACGCAGCTTCCTGAACGAACATTACTCATATTCTAAATTATTCTAAATGCTTAGTACAGTATAGTACTATATTGTATCTGTTTCAACATATTTGGTAAACAACAACCATCAGATAACAAATGCTGTTTATGATAGTTAAAAACGATTCTCCAAATTGGGTTCTTTTTTAATAATAGAGTCACATAGAATTACTTCTGATTAAATGAAAGAAGGCGTCCATTTTCAAAACGGATCATTTCAATTACAGCGAAAGTATAATCATAATGACCAACTTCATTCAGAGGGAGGGAGAGAATTAGGCTATTTCAGCTCAATGCTTTATTTGGAACAGCAAGAAAAGTGATTAATGACTCACATTAGTTGAACTAGTTAACCTCATCCCGTTTCTTGGAATCTAAGAGACCTTTCAAAGAGGCTACATAATCAGAAAGAGCGAAAGAAAGAAAGATAACAGAAAAGGAAGCACACAGCAAACAAGGAAATGTAGAGTTACAAAACTCAAAATATTAAAAAATAGATTATTATTATTTATAGAATAATTTCGATTTTTATATTTTTCTTCTTTTGAACAAATTATTCGGTATCTAAACATTTAGATACAGAGTAACTTATTTTGGTAGCGAAAAAGTATAATACTTTAGCAACAAGTAGAAGGAAAACGCTTAATTTTTTTTAAAATATTGAGAATGACTGGAAATTTCTTCGTCTGCTTTTCGTTTTTAGCGTTAACAAAATCCCAAGTTGCACTATACACCAAACTAAACTCAGAAGATGCTAATTAATGAAGATAATCAATTGTTTGCTGCTGTGTTCGTAATGATTTTATTAAAGTATATCTGTAGATACGTGTGTTCTCGGGTCCGTTTTGCCTGTTCTAGGGATGAAAGCCCCGAGTTTCTGGGTGAAAAAAACCCCTACCTCCGTAGGAGACCGGCTAACTTACCTTTTGTTGAAAGAGACCAAATAAAGGTTCCTCATATCACAGATGGGAATCGAACTCAGGTCTTTCCTACCAAAGTGCCTCGTCTATACTAACTAAGCTACGGAGGCTTGGTTTATTTGTTATTATTTTTTATTTAAAAGACGAGTAGTTGTGCAGAAAGTAAGTTAAGATGCGCGATGGCAAGGCTCTCGGAATCTTATTTTGTTGTTGTTGTTGTTGTTATTACTATTAGGTTTGAGTCTCTAGAGCTTTCGATAGAATAGTTAGTTGGTCCGTTTGGTATGTCAAAAAATACTTCAGCCACATAATTTCGCAAATCAAGTCACTGCATTTAAAAAAGTCATAAATTTACTTACTTAATCATTGTAGTTGCTTGTCTAATTCACTCAAGTCTAATTAATTTAGCTTTAATTTATTGTAAACGGTGAAAGTTTCTCTGAATGTGATACAGCCGATGTGCATGTTCGTTTGCCTTTCGGCGTTTACTAGGGTGAAGCGTCAAGCACTGGGAAATGTGATGGTGAAGGAAATCGAAATAAAAACGCAATAAGAAAATTAAAAAAAAAAAGCAATCAAAGAACAGGCGAAGAATGGAAAGGAGAAAATGTGGTTGAAAATAGAAAACAGTTAATTTGAAAGGGTTGGAATGATAGCTATAAACCACGAAAAAATGGTTAACTTTTACAAATAAATTTGAACATCAGCTTGAAAAACTTAAAAGCCAGTACAGTTGTTTTATTTTCTAGTTTTATCTAATCAGATACGATGAAAAAACATCACTCTTTTACTGATAAGAAAAAAACATTCTAATAGTCATATTAATTAGCTTCCATTCCCAGCGTAGTCTCTCTCTTTCACTCACTCCTTCAAATCCACTTCTCCTCCATGATTGAACATGCTCCACTCTCTCCATTATTACAACGTAAAAGTATTAAGCTTCTCTACTGCAACAAATCCATCTCAGCCCTCTTTCCTATTCCGAATCAAACAAATGAATTAGGTAAGTGTTTCTGCAATCAATCCACTTAAGATTTAACTGACCATTTAAAGATATTCTTAATGATAAAGCTTATTCTACTTTTGATATGGAACTCTCTAAACCATCTGTTGAATCTTAACAAAAAGTCGTGGATAAGAAGTCCATCTTTAAAACAGAGATCTCAAACGTGCATTGAAATCACATCAGAGAAATATACCTAGACGCGGGTTCACAGATGTTATTATCATGGTGGGAGAGTCCCGTCCCGGTCTTGACTGTTAACTACAAAGTGGTGAACGTTTTACTTTATTAATTTTAGTAATCATTTTTCTTATACCGAATTTCATCAAAATTAGTGCAATCGATTAGATTCTCACGATGTACAGATGTTAGACGTCCTTTGTAAGAAACGCCTAATATTTTTTGTTTCTTTACTGAAACAATTATTTTGTGATTTGGAAATCGTTTGTACGTTTAAACACAAGTAACACAGGTTTGTGTAAATATGAACCTAAATTAATTTAAATATTTCTCATTTCAGTGTTATTTAAATTACAGTTTTAAACTCTAACTCTATAAGTAGAAACATTTAAAAGAGGTTGACGATTCCCAATGTTTTATTATCACACGTCGCTTTTAAAATATTTATTTTCTGCGTAAAAACTCAAAAAAAAAAAAAAAATCAAATACAATTTGTCCACGCACGCACACAATGTATAAAACCGCTCCAGTAGTTTACATATAATTAATTTTTAATTAAAAAATTTTGAACTAATTAAGTACTGCATTTATTTTATTTTACTTTTATATTTTTCACTCTTATCTCATCTCTTTCATCTAATGCTACATTTGTATTCGCGTTATTGAGATGAGGGTGGATTTTTCTGTAAGAATTAAGCAATTCTCTACTATTGAGGAATGAACTGTTCACTTGCACGTTCATTCAGTGGAGAAGTCAACAGAAAAATCAAACTTTTTATTTTAATTTCGGAAATGTTGCATTCTGTTTATTCATTTTACTTTATCTGACAGGAAGGAATATTGACTCCACGTTATACTAAAATACATTAGATTTTTATACACTTATCACAGTGTCCAATCAAGTAAATCAAGACTCAAATAATCCATTTAAAAGGGATTAGTTTTATCTCATTACAAAACCATTGTTTCTAAAATTAAATCGGCAATATTACAGTAAAATGCTAACATAAACGTGCACTAAATTTGTTTTCTCCCATCTAAACTTTGTGTTTTTAGGTAGGCTCGATGGCCCTTCACGTTAAATAACTTGAATTCATAGAAATCTAATTAATGCTATGACGGAGGTCGAAGAGGGAGACAATGCTACGCTCAGAGCCTGCTGTGTCCATGAACTGTGTATATTCTCTGACCATTTTCTTGAGAAATGATAAACACATTTTCCCAAAGTAACACCGTCCTCAGTATGAGGCTAGCTAACTCACTGTCAGTTGAAAAGGTCTTATAAAGGCTCTTCACATTCAAGAGGGGGGATTCGAACCCAGATCTTACCAAGTCATTATCGATACCAATGACTACACAGACTCGCTAGAACCATTATAAACTGTTTTTTAAACATACTCCCCTTTCTCCATTCAGGACAATAACAGATAATCATTTTTGAGGCCATCAAGTTCATATGAGTTTTGTTAAGTGTAAAAAACGGAGCACAACCCTGAATACTATATCCCACCCCCTCAAAAAAAATGAAGATCAATGGATTCTTCCTACCATAATCTTCCAAGCACATCACGTGTAATGCTGAGGACTTACAGAAATCGAAATTTTCTTCCTATACTATTGGAGGTATAGGTCCTGTCCCGAATGACACAGAAGATGGGAGTGGGTTTTATCTTCCGCTCAAAATAATTCTAATCAAATGGAAATTCCAATCATTCTAGCTCTATTCTTGCACTTGGGAATAAATAATAATTATGAGTTTTATCGAAGTGAAGGATTCTTCTCAGTTGTTGTCTTTTTTCTGTTATTTTAGAAATTAGATTTCCGCAATGCATTAATAAACATTCATATAAAAAATAACAAAAAGCAACTTAAATAAAAAACAAATTTTTTTTAAATTCTTAAAAATAACAAACCAACTTTAAAAATCCTTAAAAATAACACACAAAACATATTTTACTGTTTTGTCCTAGACCAGTGGTTTTTAACCGGTGTTCCCCGGAACACTTCTGTTCTGGGAACTGGTGACAAGTGTTTCGCCGGTGAAAGATGTCACATGACACAGTTCTGAATGTAATTGGAAAAATTATTTCCAATTACACTCAGTAACACTATCCAATAATTCAATGATTCATTAATGAATCAATTTCTATGCTGCAGAGAACTTACGTACAACAGGACAAGATATTTTTGGCTATTACGTAATATTTAGAAAATTTTAAAATTTCATTGCAGCTGTGTTAAGAATTTGTACGGATGGTGCTCCATCAATGCTAGGCTCTATTAAACGATTTGTTACCCTTTGCAAAGAAAATAATCCATATTATATCTACGTACTGTTTTTTTGCGCAGAGAATCCCTAGTTTCAAAAACATTACCGGCAATATTTAAACCTGTACTAGACCAAGTTGCAAATATTGTAAATTACATCAAGACCTTTAAAAGCAGGCCTTTTTAAAAAACTTTGCATATCTATGCAAGCCAAGTACGAATCTTTGCTTTTGCACACCGAAATAAGATGGTTATCCAGGGATAAAGTGCTATTCCGAATTTTAGAACTTAAGAATAAATTACTGGCATTTTTTTTAAAAAAATGAAGTTACTTATGCTTTTCCAAAATGTCTTCAAAATCATATTCGGTGTGCTAAAATGGCATGTTTAGCCGATATTTTAATTATTTAAATAGCGTTAATACAAGTATCCAAGGTAAGATATTTTGCAAAAGCATCTGTAACTTCATTTTCCACTAACAAATTGTCAGCTTTTCAGAAAAAAGTATTCAAAAAAGTTCAGATAAAAGTCTTTCTCTTTGGAAAATCCGCATATCAGAAAAAAATACAGGAGATATATTTCCTTCACTCCATAATAAAAATGTAGAGGGAATTATTTCCGTTATAACAGAACATTTATATTGGAAGAAACGATTTCAAGTTACTTTTCTTCCTTAAATACACACAGTTATGACTGGATAGGAAATCCATTCGGCACAGTTAATACATCGAGTTGTGAATTTTCGTTACAAGAAGAAGAATTAGTTGCCTCGTCAACAGATCGTACTCTAAAAATGAAATTTTCTGAAATAACTCTTGAGAAATTTTGGATTTTTGTCCAAGCCGAATACCCAGCTCTCTCTCCACAAGGGCACTTAAAATTTTGTTACAGTTTTCAACATCATATTTGTGTAAGCTCGGTTTCTCAATATTAGCTGATATTGCTGAAATCTGCAAAAGCCAACAAGCTCAAATATCGCATTAAAATAAGCTCCATTTTTATAAAAGGCAAGGCCATGCATATTTTTATTGTTAGTTTTATTACCCTAATGCTTTTGGTGTTCCCCACATTTTTTTTATAATCAAAGTGGTCCGTGACTTCGAAAAGGTTAAGAACCACTGCTCTAGACTATAAAATGTCCCTTCCATTACC
Organism: Typopeltis vanoorti; assembly: GCF_054136105.1. Taxonomy (NCBI): domain Eukaryota; kingdom Metazoa; phylum Arthropoda; class Arachnida; order Uropygi; family Thelyphonidae; genus Typopeltis; species Typopeltis vanoorti. The sequence continues at coordinate 57,821,409 of NC_143556.1, forward strand.
TCAGCCAAGTTATAGTATTAATTCGTATCTATATTGAGTATTCTCTTCCTTGCAGATCGAAGAAAGTCAATCAAGAATTAAAGTACACTTTTTCTAGTTAAAGAGAATTAGCATTAGCTTTATAGTCTAATGATTTCTCAAGGTCTCAAATATCAAAGTGGGAAAACCACAATAAACAACTCAATGAAGGTCACAGCGGTTAAAGTTACGACTCTTCTTTCTAATATAAAATGTCCAAACTGACTTTAGTTTCTTCCTGAAACTAAGGCGGGTGCCTGTAAAGTTGTAAAATTAACTGCTTTTAGCTTGGTATCCGCAAGCACTATTTTCAATGGTTTTCTTCCGGTATTTTATGCGTCCATTATCTATATAATTTAGTAGCCAGATTTTGTGTTGTCTCAACCGCTTGTTTCCTACTTGTATTAACAGCTGCTTTCATCACAGTATAATAATAAAACGCCTCAGCTCGCTTTCTAATTAAAAATAATAAAAAAAAAATTACAAATTAGGAAGTCAGGTTTATTTACAATGTACGGAAGATAAAATATTTTTTCTTTTGTTGTAACATAAGGCTGTTGTAATACAAGTCCTGCAACAAAAGTGTTCAAATCCTATCTTGAAATGATAATGGTTGGAGGAAAGTGTACGACTTCAATGAGCCATTAAGTTAATACGGGAATTAATATGGGGTGATATTCCTGTTGTTTCAGCAATGGGCGATCGAAAACAAACACGGGAAAACTATTTGCAAACATAACGGAATCACAAAATGGTAAAATTATGTCTGAATCTAAAAAATGAATCTAAAACTAGTTTACAATTTACAAAAATGTGGTACTTCGAACTAGAAAGAAGGGTCCAAATTATCGACTTCCATTTTCAAAGTTTTATTATTCTGAAATATGTATATTGAGTGGCCAGTTTATTAGGTATAATTACTAGCGAGTAGATTCTCATTAACCATAAAACAACCTCAGTTAGTTGAAGGTCAATGAACGCCACCAATGAGCGCCAGTTGAACAATATGAACGCCAATGGGGAATACTGAAAGCATTCCACAGGGACGCTACCCGTGAAGACTATCTCATTGGTAGATGCCTCAGATTAAACTGTTGCGAAGTGCTATTACGAACAGCAGTGGCCATCAGTGTGCCATAGATGGCCAAATGGATTAAGATCCAGCATCCGAGCAGGCTAATGAAGTATGATAACTTCACCATCATACTCCGTGACCAATCACGGAGCAACGGCTACTTGGATGGATAATGGTACATTATCCATCCAAGTAGCCGTTGCTGCATGAAGAAATGCACAGAGTTGGCAACAATGTTGAGGTATGCTGTGACACTCAGACAATGCTCGCCACTGTAGGTAGGTAGGGTTTACTGATTGGCAAGAAAACACTCCCAATACCATTATGCCACTAGGTTGCTATGTTTTCTGCCTTAGTTGTTTAATTCACAAACAGCTAATCAGCTAACAGGAGTAGAACTCGAGTGGAATTGTCCGCTTCCATGACTTTCTGTGATTTAGACAGTGACTACTTACTGAATTCCTTCTGATTCTTGGACCACTCTCGTTACATTTCATGGTGTGCATGAACCCCCTCCCCTAGTAGAACAAACTAAGTTTCCATACACCTGCACTGAAAAGTGCGTAGTGTATGACGAAACAATAGCTGAGACTCCTTTACGGGGAGATACGCAATCTAATGGGGAAAACCGGCCAGGAGAGCAAACGCATTTTTGTCTGTAAATTGCGTGTGTTCTCCTGGCCGGTTTGCCTATTTCGAGGACAAAAAAAAACTAGTTTTAGGGAAAACAAATCACCCACCACTCCATACTTACATACACTTAAAGACACTTAAGTCAACACTATCGGTCCATTATTAAATTGGATTGCACACCACCTCTATCTATAGGTTTCTGTTTCGTGGGATTTCATAGCATGATCGTATTGACGATGTCTTTCGGATGGAAAGTTCTCAGTTCAAATTCTAGGGTGTAGAGGACTTGTCTAAGGATTTTTCAACTGAAGGTGAGTTCGCTCATCTTACATAGAAGTTCATCCCACAGACGCAGACAGAAGAGCTCCCCCCCCCCAGTACGCACGCACGCACGCGCACACACACAGAATGGAATATTCAATTATCACCAAGGAAATTTGTTACGATTTCACACAGCTCTGGATAAATTATTGGATACGTATACTCTATATGATCTCGTAGTAGCTACTAGATTATGTTTATTTCTGCATGTGGCTTATACCTGTTCTTGCTCTTATAAGGACCAGCTATCTTAAAATATGAAATTCGAAACAAAATTCATGTAGTTTTTTTTTTCTTCTCCGGAAAAATGTGGAGATCAATTTAACCTTATCAACTATTTGAGTTATGGAATTAAAATCACGAGCAATTATTAACTTTTGGTGAATGTAGATAGAAAAATTATCTTTACCCAGTATTTTAATAAGCTCTTATCAAACTTATAATTACTTTTCTAAAGTAAAAGAATAAAATAAAATCTTATTAGCAATGTAAGAAAATAAAATTCATCTTAAATAAATTCATCTTATCACTAAAGTAAAACGATATATTAATTTATCTTAAGCCAAATTATTACCGGAGTACAATAATTAATTTTTTTCACTGCGGTAAAATAAATTATTATAAAAAATTAATGATCAAAATAGAAGTTACAAAAGAAAAAATGTTAAGAAAGAATTAAGTTAAATTAAAAGATAAATATATAAAATCTTACTTTTTAAAAAAATAAAAATAAAAAAATAAATGTATAAAATCTAAAATAATGAAGTAGAAAATCAAAAGAATAAAATATTTTTAAATAAATCAATTTTAAGGAGATTGAACTGCCCACTCAGTCTCCAAACGTTAGGGCTAAATGGCCTCGCCTACTTCCTATAAGAGAATAAAATGCCTTAGCTAATTTTTTTTAATGAAATGAAGAAGTAAAATAACTATGAACCAAATAACATTTAAAACTCATTGTCTAAGTAAAATAATCAAGTATTTGTATAACTAAATGCATTTTCAAAGTGGAATGATAAAATATTGGTATAAATAAAATAATTATGGAATAAGTCATTAAGGCCTCGCCTACTCCCTATAAGGGAATAAAAGGCGTTAACTGATTTATTTTATTTATTTATTTATAAGCCCCTCACCGTTAGTTTCCACGAGAATATTTTTTAAGATTCTGACAAGGAAAATATGTATGGTTGATCAAATAATCCTGTCTCAAATTATTTCAATGCAAAAATCGAATGATATAAGGATTATAAGGACTGGCTTAAAGGGGCGAAGCAAGAATGCTTTTCATCTTCCCCGTTATCTGTAGAGGACAGTGTAGGGATAAGGTGTTATTGGGCAATTAAAGCTCTGATCATGGCAGGAGGGTAACAGCAATAGCCGAGCCTCAGTTAGAACTTCATTAGCTACAGCATTTGCCATCCATTACCCTCCAAGGGTATTGGATTGAATGAATCCAAAATCGAATGAATTACTTTGAAATTGATTTTAATATAAAACTATGTTAAAAAATAAAAGGTGTATTAAAATTAATTCTTGAACATATTAGTAATAAAATTTCTAACATCTACTGTTTCAGAGAAAAAAGTTTTTGTAATAAACTATACAATGATATTTATAAGCTTATGTTAAAACATTTTCTATTTTCTTTCAAATATGAGCAATCGTAAGGATTAGTTACAGATATCGAATTAGATCATGTTAATTAATTTATGGATGAAAGCTAGAGGTGAAATAACCACGTTTCAAAGATCGTTATTATTATTATTATTATTATTATTATTATTATTATTATTATTATTATTATTATTATTACCTGAGATTTTAATGTGAATTTCACTAATTCACATAAAAATTGCTATACCGAACGAGCTTGCATAGCTCTTTCGGGATAGCAATACCTTTTGATTTGAAGGAGTTTGGTTAGATACCGTCTGGGATACGAAACATCTTTACTGGAGCTTTTTTCCTGGGCTAGACCTTGGGTTTTTCATCTCTCAAAACAGGCAAACCGCAAGAATACACACAAAATTTACAGCCATTGCAAAGAATGCAAATAAGATTAACTGCTCCATCATAAGCAGCATCAGGTGTCTAGGAACCATCTTAGACACCTGATGTCTTAGACATCTTAGACACCTGATGTCTCAGACATCTTAGACACCTGATGTCTAAGATGGCTCCTAGACGGACAATTGAGCCTAACACGAAAGGGAAGATGAAATAGGATGGGATGGGATCTGAATTCCACCTAAAAGGCCTGGGAACCTGATGTGCCATAGCACATTAGAACCATGGATAATTTAAGAATTAGATAATCTGAATATCCTACAAACCAAATATGGAACTTTTTTCCCAAGTCATTTCAAGTCTCTAACAAGCAAGGTGGTAGAGGTGGTGGTGGTGGTGTCACAATGGGCGACAAAAATACTAAATTCCCATTAAAATAAATATCATCTTTTAGCATGGATATTGCACCTACCACCTAAAAACTTACAGACAATCATATGTATGGTAAAATTTGAATCCGACTGGGAGCATCCCATGCAACACCTAGGATATGCTAGTAAGTTTTATTAAGCTGTAATTACGTTTTTCACTCCGTTACCATAAAAATAACCCCTGATGGAAGATTAAGATGCTGGTTATTCGCAAAAATCGTCCAATTGTGAAGTAAATCTTGTTGTTGTTGTGGCTATTGTTATACGTCGGCACCTCTGTTGAGTCTCAAGACTCATCAAGGGAGGTTATGCTGCACTTTTACACACCCACCCACCCACGCACCCACCCACCCACCCACACACACACACACACACACACACACACACACACACACACACACACACACACACACACACACACACACACACACACACACACACCTAAGTGATGTATAATGAAACTTAAAGAGAAGTTAAATAAAATGGAATAATGAAGCTCAACTAGTAGTTTTGAATAATTTAATAATTATTCACATCTACCTTAAGAGAGAGAGAGATTTTGGCAGCAGTATGCTTACATCTTCGGGGAAAACAAACTACTGAGATATGTTTTGTTTTTCATAGTATTTAATATCGCAATAATATGCACTGTGTCATAAAGGCTTGGTAAACAACATGATTCAAACGAATGGTCTCTTTATCGATTCTCAACGCTCAGGAATCAACAAGAACGACGAACCTTCCTTCCGAAACATATCAAAAAGGAAAAATATTCCTGGATGATTACCTGTGGAAATTTGAAAGCAATTACGATTTGTCTTCGTTTATAATTCTGTTACTTAAACTTTTTCTGTTTCTTCGTAAATATAAATCCAGGGAAGTCAATTACTAAGATACAATGGCTATTTCTTTGAGAAGCATTGAATCCAAGATAAAAGTGATAGCAAGTTGTCATCCTCTTGTTAATTAGAAGCGCTTCCTCTATCGCTGTATATTAAACTTGGTTTAATGAAGTTTTGTTTATGCTATAAATTCAAATGGTAGTGAGTTTGTCGTTACATTAAGCAGACATTTACGAGCACCAGCAAGGCCTAGTCGAATAATGGGATATTTGTGATATAGAAGACGAGGGGAATCACAAGAAGAACCTCGTTTAATGAAACTTAAAATGGGATTGAAGAAGAAGAAGATTGGAGAGCATTTAAATCAGCAACTATACATTTCTTTAATTAGAATTCGCGTATAAAATTAGAACGAATATGAAAATGTCTCGAGACTACTTCTTATAATAAAAACTTTTGAATAACCTCGAGACATATGATCCACTCTATATAAGCATAATAAGATAAAATGACAACATAATAAACAAAATTGAAATATATTAAAAGGCCATATAATATATTGATATTTAAATATCATGAAGTAAAATTTATTAAATGATAATGATGAATAACAGAAAATTGATTTGGATGAAAAATATTTCCAAAATCCAAATGGAATAAAAGATCTGCATCCATCTCTCTCTCTCTCTCTCTCTCTCTCTCTCTCTCTCTCTCTTTCTATATATACAGGGTGTTCGGGATAAATTTGACAGTTTCGTAAGGAAAAAGAAAATCTTCTTTGTATCTATTAAATTTAATGAATTGACAAAAAAACATTACAGGCAGAGTTAATTACAATACTATCAACAAGATTTACTCAAAATAACCACCATTAGCATCGATCACAGCTTGAATTCTGCTTCGGAACCTCGAACAAGCTGATGCTACAGTCTCCCTGGGAAGGGCCGCAAAAACTGTTTTAATTTTATCCATTAACTGGGCTTTTGTATTACTGGAAGTGCGATTGGTGTCTTTTTCAACTGCGCCCCATACAAAATAATCCATGGGGTTAAGGTCTGGGGAGTTTGGAGGCCAAACATTTGGACTGGTGAAGTCGTAGAAATTTTCAGACAACCATTTTTGACTTTTCCCAGAGGTGTGGCAAGGGGCCGAATCCTGCTGCCATACATACGGCCTACCATTGGCTACCCTTGTTATCCAGGGCTTGACTACAGTTAGCAACTCCACGAACAAAGCCCGAATTCCAATGCCAGGGTTCTTCAACACCTGTTCCTGCAGATTTGCGAGGAATTCTGCTGTACGAACGCAATCGGATCGTCTGCTAGGGATCTTTCTTCTTGCTACATCCTCGTAGTCACCATTGCAAGTCTCTAGTTCATGCCTGATTGTTTTTACTGTATTCAGGGAGCATTGGGCAGCAGTCGTAATATCCTTATTTTGATGGCGGGCACGAATCATCATGATACAAGTTATTCTCTTCCATGATTCAGGTGGGTTCCAGCTATCCATCCTTTCTGACATCTTGTATATGAATGAAGAAGGGTCCAAACTTTTAAATGAAGAGAAGTGTGTGTTAATACATGTAACTTACGGAAAAATATAATTAATTATAAATATGTCAAATTTATCCCGAACACCCTGTATATATATATATATATATATATATATATATATATATATCCACTAAATCCACTAAACCGCATGCCGCTTCACGCAACACTCCATTACAGTTCAACTTCAAAATCGCAGGACGAGTTTCTCTTTCTCCTCTTTCATTCCTTCTGTACTCCTGAAGGGTCTCCACTCTTATATGTTTTCTCAAAGAATACAATGCACAGATTTCAAATCTAACGTGAAGAAGTTCCTCCTTTCTCAAATCTCTACAAATCCACAGTACTAAGTACCATAGATTGCCCAACCAATCCCTTGTATACAGGTCCAACTTTAAAAAAATATTCGCTCGCACACACACCACACTACAATCATATTTATTCTAAACTATCCAAAAAGAAGATCTCGTAGGATCTTCTTTTAGTTAGCTTTTTCTAGGATTTTTTTAATAATACCTTTAATTCAAATTATATTCATGAGTTTATTCGATTTTGGTACGTACTTATTGGATCTTATGTTATTTACTTCTTGATATTTAATTAATCAATCAGTAACAAAGTAAAATATTAATTTTGTTGCCGATTAGAAATGAAGTAGAAGATTCCACACACACAAATCCATTACAAAACGTTACCTGTCGGAATTTTTCACATTAACCTGTATTTTAGTAACCAGTCAATAGGAATGGAGTCTCACTTGAAAGAGTGAAATTAAGTTAATTTCATTTGAATTTGTCTTCATTTGATAGCATCCTTTTAAATCCATTTTGAACTGCTTAATACAGGATATGCTAGTTTATGTTTTGTTCCTAAATACGTGATACATTGCACATGTTTAGATAGTTGCGGATCGAATTCTACGTGGAAGATGATGGTTGATTTATAGGTGATGATATTCTTTAAAATGCCAGCTATAGATTGTAATCGATAACCTTTTATCCGAACCTCTTTGGTAAATTGAGCTGTTTGTATTCATGGCAGCAGCGAAACACAGGAACCCAGTCTTGTATTCTATCGATGAAGTAGACAAAGTTACCGTCTTTGTTTAGATTATTTTAAAATGGCGTTCGTTCGTTGCTAATGAAATATTTTGCCGAGAAGGAAAAGGACGTTTTTTTTTAAAAAAAAACAAACAAAATCTGTTTCTCAAATAGAGTGGAAATTTATATAATTCCTATTGTCATTAGACCTTTAAACTTTGAATTTTTTTTTCTCCTAAATATGCATAAAACTAGCCTATTTTCATACATTGATATTTTTAATAAAGGTATATGAAATCATGAGTTTTTCTAAGTGATGAATTCTGAGGCCATTTTCAACGTAATTCTGTATTCTCAAAGAGAAATACGCAAACTTTCGGCGTTATTATAATTGCATGATCACCTCTATGATTGTAGGAGTAAATACAGTATAATTACCATGCAGCATGGGGCTCTTTTTTTGTAAACAAATCATGGAGAATTTTAAAACATTTCGATTGAAGGCGAGTTAGCAATCGTAACTAAAAGTTGGGGTATTTTTTCTCTGAATAAACTACGCTTTTTTTTTTCCAGAGAAAGAAAAAACTGATTACATAATGGCTTTGGTAATACTTTCAACTAGCTGAAGTCACAGTAATCCGTGTGTCTCATCAGAGAATGATTTTGAACTAATTTGATTAAATAAATGACTAAGGATATAGTGAATCCTTTTCATTGGCTATGATAACAATTTAGTATATAGGAGTATTTAAAATAATTACGAATCACCCTGAATATTTAATGTTATCAGCAAAGCTATTTATGAAAGTATCGAAATGTAATACTATAGTCGTCATTTGACCGGTATTTTACTTTTATTATATTCAGATTTCTTTTTTAATTTTATTTCTAATTAATTTTATTTATTTTTATTTTTTGTTAAATAAATAGTCTCTCATCACGAGGTAATGGGAATATTTTCTGCGATTTCCGAAATTTTCGATGATATAACTTACTTAAATCTCTGATCTGCCTTTATGTTATTATTAAATCTGCAATCACACTTCGTATATTTCCTTTTTTGGTCGGTAAACACAACTAATTAATGTTCTCGTTCCATTCGTTCAGTTTTCCATAAAGCTTTAGGGAATACTTGGAGACTTGCGATCCGAGATCTTGTTCGTTTTTGATGACGTTATCTTTCTTACTTCAGGCTACGGATGCATCTTTCAACGTCTATTGAGACCTATAGATATAATTTACAATTTCATGTTGTGGTAATAACATGTTGCAGCAAAAACAACAAAAAATAAATAAAATGAAAAAAAAAAAAAAGATTTTTCCAATCAGGACTGCCGAAGATTGTACCGAATTAGATAAGAAATTAACTTGAAACTTTCAAAAATAATTCACAAGAAATTAAGAACACAAGTGAACACGTTGTTCTATTCCTCATCATATAAATCGAAAGCCGCTTTGTACAGAGAATATTTGAACAAGCCCACTTATCGAGTAAAGGTTTGTAGTATGCAGGAACTCGAGTTTATGGTTGTCGAGAGATAGCGCACGTCTGCATATAAACAATATTTTGTTATAAAGGTCATAAACCAAACTCAACGGTGATTTATTCGTCTTGGAGAGATGGGAAAAACGCAGAAAATTTTATGGTATGTCTGTCTTTCAGAATTGTCTAAGTAATTCTCATTTTCCCTCTAAGCAGTAGTTTACTAGTGACACAATAAGGCACTTTTGTCAAAATCATACAGAATGCTTTCTGTGGAGTATTTCATTGTGCCTTTTACGACGCCAAACCGCAATCTAGTCATTTTTTTTGATCGTATCTTAAAACAAATTAAAATAATAGAATGAAATTTCTTGTAAACTATTATATAATACGAGAAAATAAAATAATATTTTAATTTCTTAATAACTTACTAGTTATATAAAAATCTAAGAATACACCATTTTATTTTATTTAGGAAAACTATATTTTAATGGAGACGATTACTATTATTTTTTCACTCAATCCAATACCCTTGGAGGGTAATGGATGGCAATGCTTAGCTAATGAAGTTCTAACTGAGGCTTGGCTATTGCTGTTACTCTCCTGCCATGATCAGAGCTTTAATTGCTCAATAACACATTATCCCTACACTCTCCTCTACAGATAACGGGGAAGATGAAAAGCATTCTTGCTTCGCCCCTTTAAGCCAGTCCTTATAAGGTCTATTTTCTCGGAATGTCCTTTTTAGGACTTCCAGGGTAACAAATGGCAATGCTGTAGCCAATGAAGTTTTAACTGAGGCTCGGCTATTGCCGTTACCCAGCCATGACTACAGCTTTTTAGCTCAATAACACTCCATCCACACAGATTATCTTCATTCAGATGACGGGATAAAGAGTCAAGGACTCAGTCCATCGCCCAGTTCTTTTAAGTTTAAGAACTATTTTCTCGGGGGGAAATGCTGTAGCCAATGAAGTTCTAACTGAGGCTCGGCTATTGCTGTTACCCTCCTACCATGATCAGAGCTTTAATAGCTCAATAACACCTTATCCCAGTGATGGCGAACCTTTTTACATAGGTGTGTCAAACATCTTTTTTTTTTTTAAAAAAAAAAAATTGACATTGTTGATGTGTCATTTGTACATGCATTATAAATTTAAAACTACTTAATCATAGATGGTGACTTATACATATCATATTAGGCTATTTATTTAATAGGGTATTGATATACAATGTATGAATTCATATTATACAATTAATTTAATAAACTGAAATTACTGAAATTAGTTTTTTTCATCAGAATACCAATATTTTTCAACATCCAAGTTGTGTCACCTGAAACCCTCGAGTGTGTCAGTGCTGACACGCGTGTCATAGGTTCGCCATCACTGCCCTACACTGTCCTCTACAGCAGTGCTTCCCACACTTCTGGATGTCAGGGCCCCCTGTGGAAAAATTAAAATATTTCACGCCCCCTCGAAAAAAAATGGTAATAGAGAGATATATTATTATAATATTTATTGTATTTATATTCAATACAAAACATACACAGCGAATATTGCAAAAATCAAATGCATATATTACATTTTTTGCCTCTTACCGTTAAATTCTGAAGACGATGTGGGATGTTCTGGTAAAATATGAAATACTTTTTTTTTTTAGTCTGTTTCTGCTTCTTCTGATTGTTTGTGGGATTTTTTTATTTTTTATCAGCCACTTATCCATCTCAGGGTTAAATTTTTTAACGTAGAATAGATCAAATAATATCACCACTTACCGATACTGGCACACCACAGACTGATAACATGAAATTAGTGAATATTACCTGAATAAGGGAATCCCCGGACCAGGAACATTTTTCTCTTCTGTGATTTTTCTCCCTTTACGGTAATTAAGCCTAACGCGAAACAAACAGCAAAGGCAGGTTATTAAAACGTGCATATGATTGATGCGGTATTAACAAAAGATCGCGCAACCGAAAGATAAAAGCATAGCTGACAATTGAGTTGAAATGCTAACTCTCTTCAACCGAATTCCATATGTGAAACTGCCATAACATTCATTATATATATATATATATTTATATTTATAAAAATAAATTTAACTGACTAGAACCCGAGAAAGTATAACAAAAACCTTTAATACATCACAACTAGTTTCATCGGTGATCCGACTTCTTCAGGTGAGAAATAAAAACATAAGACATAAAATAACACGGTAAAAAATGAACTTTACAGCTTAATAAAAAGCAGAATAATAACAGTCATATTTGAATAGGTGACCGCGTGCTACCGTTGGCATGAGTAGAATGTGTGCGACAGCTAATTTTTGAGCGCCAGTACTGGATTACTGCGCTATGGGAATCGGGTAAATTGTAGCTAAGATTATTGTTTAAATGTGAAGGGTCCAGAACTATTTCTTTTGATTCGATGATTCTTCTTTCGAATTCATCCTTGCAAATATATAAATTAGTAGTGCGTTCCCAATCAACTTGATGTGGCTGTTCTTCAAGGTTAGAGTTTGCCGAGAAAAGGACATGACTGGAAAGGGCGCTCGCTCGTGCTCTACTGTAGGAGATGTCACGTCTATGTTCCTCAAGACGAAGTGAAACAGATTTGTCTGTCTGGCCAAAATAAGGTCGACCACAGTTGCACAAAACTTTATAAACACCAGGAAAATGCAGATGGTTGTGTTTTGGTTTTGGTCGACTCAGAAAAGAACGAAGTTTTGGCAGCGTAGTATAGTCGGTCTTTATGTTGAATTTTTTCAGAATCTTAGCTAGTTTCGGGGTAAGAGTGCTGATAAAAGGCAACTGTATATGAGTGATTGGGTTGGAGTCATCTTCTTGTCGAGGATGTTGGCGTGGTCTCAAGCGTTTAGTGATGTTACGAGACGAATATCCATTATTTAAGAAGGTGTTTTTCAGGAAGTTAAGCTCTGTTTAAAGGTCTTCTTCTGTGGAAATGAGACATCTTGCTCGATGGGCGAGGGTGGAGATGATGCCCAGTTTCTGAGGTGGGAAGTGATGAGAAGAACCATGTAAATATCTATCAGTGTGGGTGGTTTTTCGAAAAATTGAAAATTTAAGACAGTCAGGAAATCTACTGATCTTTAGATCCAAGAAGGGGAGAACGCCGTTAACCTCTAGTTCAGATGTGAATTTAATGTTTTGATGTTGGTTATTTAAATGGTTTAGGAAGTTTTGCAGTTCCTCTAAACTATGTCCCCAAATAAGGAAGACGTCATCGATGTAACGTAACCACAGTTTAGGTTTCAAAGTAGCTGAGGAAATAGCTTTCTCTTCAAAATCTTCTAGAAAAAAATTAGCTAAGACTGGAGATAGAGGGCTGCCCATAGCTAAACCGCTAGTTTGTTTGTATATTTTCTCTTCGTAGCAGAAACTGGGCATCATCTCCACCCTCGCCCATCGAGCAAGATGTCTCATTTCCACAGAAGAAGACCTTCAAACAGAGCTTAACTTCCTGAAAAACACCTTCTTAAATAATGGATATTCGTCTCGTAACATCACTAAACGCTTGAGACCACGCCAACATCCTCGACAAGAAGATGACTCCAACCCAATCACTCATATACAGTTGCCTTTTATCAGCACTCTTACCCCGAAACTAGCTAAGATTCTGAAAAAATTCAACATAAAGACCGACTATACTACGCTGCCAAAACTTCGTTCTTTTCTGAGTCGACCAAAACCAAAACACAACCATCTGCATTTTCCTGGTGTTTATAAAGTTTTGTGCAACTGTGGTCGACCTTATTTTGGCCAGACAGACAAATCTGTTTCACTTCGTCTTGAGGAACATAGACGTGACATCTCCTACAGTAGAGCACGAGCGAGCGCCCTTTCCAGTCATGTCCTTTTCTCGGCAAACTCTAACCTTGAAGAACAGCCACATCAAGTTGATTGGGAACGCACTACTAATTTATATATTTGCAAGGATGAATTCGAAAGAAGAATCATCGAATCAAAAGAAATAGTTCTGGACCCTTCACATTTAAACAATAATCTTAGCTACAATTTACCCGATTCCCATAGCGCAGTAATCCAGTACTGGCGCTCAAAAATTAGCTGTCGCACACATTCTACTCATGCCAACGGTAGCACGCGGTCACCTATTCAAATATGACTGTTATTATTCTGCTTTTTATTAAGCTGTAAAGTTCATTTTTTACCGTGTTATTTTATGTCTTATGTTTTTATTTCTCACCTGAAGAAGTCGGATCACCGATGAAACTAGTTGTGATGTATTAAAGGTTTTTGTTATACTTTCTCGGGTTCTAGTCAGTTAAATTTATTTTTATAAATGTATACATCCCGAGTAAATCCTAATTTCAACAATATATATTTATATATATATATATATATATATATATATATATATATATATATATATATATATATATATATATATATATATATATATATATATATATATATATATATATATATATATATATATATATATATATATATATATATATATATATATATATATATATATATATATATATATTACTTAGTTTTAATACTTTTACGAATTTTAACACGTTCGGTTGAATTTTATTGCTGCCTTTGGAAATCGAACTAACACACATCTAATTAATAACAATGTTTGCCCATGCAACATATGATTTTGTTTCAGTCTATACAGCACAGTTTCTGTATGAGGGGACATGTGATTTATTAATTAGTGTGTTTTTATCTCACTTGTCTCTAATTGCACTATTTGTTGAGAAATATATTACACAGACTCCTCATACCTTATTCACTGGCATAATAAAAGTACTTGTTTTTATTGCCTCTGCAGTATAGAAGCTGTTAGGGAGGGCATGTTGTTTACCACTACAAGCGAGTTACTATCTCCCCACATGAACTTGTTTAAGCTTTTTTTCATGTGTGAAGTATATGCGGAACTTTTATTGGTAACAGAAAACTAGCTCGGATGACAGTGATAATATAAAACGAGTTTTGATATGTATATAAAGTCAATATCAACAGTCCCTGATTAGGAACGCGTGATGAAAGAGACAGGAAGATTTGGAGCTTCCCTGCAGAGCATTCGAAGTAAATACAATTAACCACTGCTTTGAAATGAAACATATGAATCAGCAATATTTACTAATATTCATTAAGCGCTGAAATACGCAGGAAGCAAAGTTTGTGAACCAACACCAATGTGTGAATTTTTCCATTAAAATATAAAAAATAACAAAAAAGAAATAAAAAATAATAAAAGTTAAATACGTTTCTTTTAAAATAAAAAAAAATCTACTTAGTCTTAAATCATTTTAAATTTGTTTTCATTATTTCACGGCCCCACTCAACAAAACCTATGTCCCACAGTTTGGGAAGCGCTGCTCTACAGATAACGGGGAAGATGAAAAGCATTCTTGCTTCATCCCTTTAAGCCAGTCCTTATAAGGACAATTTTCTCATTTACTCGTGTGGTTGCCGAGATAAGAATAGCACCAATGCAAATCCATGCGCGTCGTAAAAGGCGACTAAAATGGACGCTGAGTTTCGAGAGTTTGAGTGAGCTCTCCTAGGGTTTTTGCCTTGAGAGAGCAATTTGAGTCTCCAGGGAGTGTTCTCTGGCACGGCCCGGTGAGGGACTTTGTCAGTGGATGCCTTTCCCTGGAATATGAGCGGTTCTGCTCGGTGGTGGTGGTGGTGGGGGGGGGGGTTCCCCATCACTGAGTGGAGCTAACGCTGAGTTGGACGGTCTTTCGGCCACTATGGAGTGGTCTAGAGATCGTCCTAATTTTTAGAGTCGGCTTTACTTAAAAAAAGCAACCTATGCGTGTCGTAAGAGGCGACTAAATAGACGCTGAATTTCGAGAGTTTCGCACTCTCAGGTTTCTTCCGGAATTTGGCTCCCATTGGGGGCTTGATTTCATGGAATTTGCCGTGGGGGAGCATTTTGAGTCTAAGGGGAGGGTGTTCTCTGGCGTTGCCCGTGAAGGGTCACGTAGGTGGACGCTTTTCCCTGGAATATAAGCGGTTCTGCTCGGTGATGGGGGGGCCCATCACTGAGTGGAGCCAACGCTGAGTTGGACGATCTCTCGGCCACTATGGAGTGGGCTAGGGATCGTTCTAATTTTTAGAGAGGGCTTTACTTATATATCGTCCCCAATATAGCTCATGTCGTATGAGCTACATTGGAACAAAATGTAGCTCATTTAGTCACACTAAATGAGCTACATTTAGCGGAGCTAAAATGGGTATCCAGGGAGGGTAATGGATGGCAATGCTGTAGCCAATGAAGTTCTAACTGAGGCTCGGCTATTACTGTTACCCTCCTGCCATGATCAGAGCTTCATATAGCTCAATAACATCTTATCCCTACACTGTTCTCTTCAGATAACGGGAAGTATGAAAAGCATTCCTGCTTCGCCCATCTAGCCAGTCCTTTTAAGGACACTTTTCTCACATAACGGTTATTTTTGTTGCAAATACCTTTTATCTATTTTTGTATATATAATATGTAAAAAAATATTTTTTACCTTTCTTATTACACGTATTATTTATGCACTCAGAAATAGAGTCCAAAAAATAATGTTTGACGTAAGCGCTGAATCCCTCAAATGTCTCTAAACTCTGCAATTGAGTCGACGTAACAATGACAGAATCCACATTTTATTCGTGGTGCAGCAAGCAATTAAACGATGAACATCAACTGTAAAATAAGCTAAAACGATTATTTTTGTTCGAAAAGTTAATATTAAAAGCAAACAGAGTGAGTTTCGTATTTGAAATGCTCAGATGTGAAATTTATTTCCTTTGCAAAAAATTTATCAACTTAATAATATAATTCAGGAGTTTTCAAAAGGCATTCATCATTTATTGCTACATATATTTTCCTAGTGTTTGTAATTTCCTGAAAACTCTATTAGGTTTTAAATATCGAAACATACAGATATTGGCAGTCTTTATTAAATACACGATAATTCCGAAATTCTTATCTTATTTAATGTATCCTCATATTTCTCTCTCTCTCTCTCTCTCTCTCTCTCTCTCTCTAAAAATATTATGTATTATCTGTTGCTTAAAATTTCCTATTTTACACTCTACGATAAAAGCTGCGATTATCGCTGTTAACAGAGAGATGAACTTTTCTTCTAGCAGGTAGAACAGATATTGCACGTATCGCTATGTTCTGACGGAAAGGTGAAGCCGACTGATAAGAAAAGTATAAATGTGGGAAAATGGGATTCTAGACAAGCTCTCCTTAATGTACTTGCATTGAAAGTGTGTGTGGCAGTTGATTATGTCAGAATGCTGTGAGGAGCGATTCCTACTTCACTGGAATAACTCAAATGCATATGTTGAAGTGTAGAAGAAAAGTGTCCATGATTTGAAGTCAACATACAGAGATTTACACATCGAGAAACTGAAGACTTGAATCTCTCTCTCTCTCTCTCTCTCTCTCTTCTTTCTTTTTTAATTGTTGTGCATTATCACAAGATTAAGAAATCCGTTTTTTTTTAATTTTATTTTTTATAAAATCCACAATTTTATATATATATATATATATATATATATATATATATATATATATATATATAAAGATTGCAATTTCGGTAAGTGAAATCCAGACCTCCATTTGAATTGAGATAAATTAATAGTTTCAAGTCTAAAAAGAAGTATGGACTACGGTACCGTAGTCCGTACCTTAGCATTCCTGAGTTGCCTTAGCTACTTAAGTTGGTAGTGCAACTCTGGGATGCCGATGATTGTATTCTCGTAAGCTCACAGGTCAGTTTACAATGCTTTCATTGTCTCTAGACACATTCGACTTTGAAATAATGTTGGATCTAATATCCACTTTGCCTATGTAATTTTACATCGCCGAAATGAACCCGTATGGCTCTTTCTTTTAGTAATAGACAATCCAAGTAATTTTAGTAATAGACAATCCCAGAGGTAGTCCAACACCAGGGTAACTTGTTGCAAAGGTGGAGAAACGCCTTTCGGAAATCAGGAATATCTGGAATTGAGTGCCGTTCTGGGTAGTTCTAGGTTATCAGATCGACTCTCGGCGTATTGCACTGCTTGTGTTCAAGTAACCCTTATTTTACTTAATAATAACCCCAAAGTGCAAGAGTAGTGATGCTGGCAATTTGGATATGCCAAAGGGAAGCCTAAAAAAATTAAAAAAAAAACGTGTGCTGAGGTTGCTAAGATTCCATTTACATTCAGATAATTTTTATTACAGTATGTTGTTATAATTGTTCTATTTTATTATTAGTTATTGTTCTGAATCGCTTACAGTACCTAATTTATAAATTACACTTTATCATAGGTATGTGTAGGAAAATACATAGTATATATATATATATATATATATATATATATATATACGGTTGGGGACTATCCGGGGGTGTCTTGGAACGTATTCCCCTGTGAATAAGGGGGAGACTACTGTATGAAGATAAAAAAAAATCATCTAACGCCTTTTTATTCCCGTATACGGGGAGTAGGCGAGGCCATTTAGCCCTATCTAACTTTTGGAGACTGAGTGGGCAGTTCAATCTCCACTGGTACCAATCAGAGATAGATGGCCCAAGGCTATCACTAATTAAGCGGTACGCAGTGAAGAGAGACCGCTCAAATGTGCCGCCATCTCGTGGTCCCTAACCCTAACACAATATATTTAATGTTTGAAATAATGTGGGTTCTACGGTCGATTTTCTTGAGTTTACGGGACGAAAAACCCGAGTTTCCGGGAGGAAAAACCCGCTTGCCAGTGCCAGAGATTGACTAACTCGGGAACCGGTCGAAAAAAGGCTTAGAAAAATATCCTCTAGTCGCCGACTAGACTCGAAACCAAGTCTTCCTTCGTGCGGCCAAGCGCCATGGTGTGTAAACTCCACATCCACTGCTACACAGGCTCTCCTGTATGGAGATTTATCCCATTAATCAACAACCATCCCAAGAACCATCCCAAAAGATAAACTGTGGCGGTCTTGAACAAGAAACTTCTACAGCAGTTATCTTTAGTCAGGCTGTTCGGAAAAATAGATAGATTGGACAATAGCTCATCTAAGATCCTCTGTGGTGAGACTCAATCCTATTCATTCAATTTGATCAGAAAGAGTTTTTTTAACCCATTTTATAAGCATTTCCGCTAGACATGGTCACTTTTTTTTGAAATTGTAAAAGGAACTCCAACACAAAACACACCCCTCATTCAAAAATCAGCTACCACGAACAAAAATAGGCACCTACAGATAGATGAACCTTCCCCCGAGGCAAATGGATACGAAATGATAAAAAAACAAAAATAAACCTCTCTACCACTAGCGCTATTATTATGTACTGAGGATGGGAGAATTAATTTTGTCGCAATCGCCAACATATCCTTTGCTATTATTTCAACAACAGGTTATATGAACCAAACTACAAAATAAAATTTTTAAACACTAATATTGCTTCTAGAATAACATGGGGAACACGGACACATACGTATTTGTCATCATCAAAATATTTCACAAAACGATAATGCCTTGAACATTTCAAAACAACATACAAAGAAAGATGAATACTTAATATCTTGTTCATATTTACCTGGCAGGTAGAAACATTGAACTCCTGTTGCAATGTCCCAAACACAAGAGTTCTCCTGTCTGTATCCATGCCAAAGTAAGGGCAAAGGCTCGAGAAAATTTTGTAAAAAAATCTATTTACACATTTTCTTCATAAAGGGAGTTGAGAGAGATCTTTGTGCGCCAACTAACGTTTTGAAGATCGGTGGCCAGCTAGATCCGACCGTTCAGTAATCACTGATAGCTGGTAATTCAGTGAAGAGCTGCGTTGCTGACATTAAAAGAGATTGCCGATAATTTTTATGTTTTATATGACAACCTGTTTACGATGTTATATACACTTCCTACATTACAATAGGAATTTTCCCTGGGTGTAGGTGCAGCAGATTTGCAACTGTGAGGTGATTTCACTACCTCCAGAAAAATAATGAGAACTACATGAAGAACTCGTACTTTTCTTCTGAATTCACAGATATTCATAACATTGCAGTGTATCAAACATCAAAAATGATGACCATGATTTTTCGATATACACTACGTTGACAGAAATATTTGGATACCTAGTTTGGTAAAAAAAAAGCGTTTTAATTATATTTCTAGAACCGTGTGGGACCACCTTTGGCCTGAATAACAGCAACTACCGTTCGGGACATACTTTCAATCAATTTCTGATACGTTGCAAGTGGAATATTCTATTCCTTGCTATAAGTTCCCTCCCCCACCTCCCAATGCTGATGCTGATGACGGCTGCTGTGGTCTGGAGCGAATTCGGTGCTCTAATTCGTCCCAACGTTGTTTTCTGGAAACCAGTCTCGGGCACGCCGTGCAGTTTGGCAAAAAGCATTGTCTTGCTAAAATATGCAAAGGTCACTGCCGAAGTACGTCCACAGCATCAAAAACATGAAGTTGTCCACCAGGTAGCCATTAGAGACATGGTTTTGGGCACGTCCACGAATGGACCAAGCCCCCATCTAACTGAAACACCCATACCAATACCGAGCCTCCAGAAAACTTGACAGTTGGAATGATGTAGTCCTGCCGGAACCGTTCCCCGGGTAATCTTCATATCCAAACAGGACCATCAGAGTGAAACATTTGGAAGCGCGTCACAGAACCCTTTTCCGATCATTTACGATCCAGAAACGATATGAAAGATACCAGTCTAAAAGTTGTTTGGTGTTTGGGTGTGTGTGTAGGGGGATGTGTGGCTTCTTTGCAGTAGCTTTGCCATGGTAACCTAAGGCATGCAACTCTTTGCGAACTGTTCTAATGCCGACATTTGACCATGCAGCATTTTCTAAGTCGACTGCGAGGTCCACCGCTGATGACGTGCGGGAACATTCCGAGACAGAGGTCAGATCTTGGTGAGTGAGGAATCGATGGCCTTCCAGAGCGTTTTCCTGCTGTGGTAGCACCATCAACTTTTTATCTACTAATGACAAAAGCAACGGGGGATTTTAGTATACTGCGATGGGTAGTAATGCCACGGACAGAAAGACCACTGATGTGACACCCAACTACCATCTCACGTTGGAAGTCTGTCAGTTCAGCTGAACGTGGCATCTTGACATCGAGTACAGCGCAAAACATGCAACAAATTCCATCTTTTATTACCAGACTTACGCAGATACTTCCTGGATATATGCATGTGGTAGGATCCGAAATTTGCATGACACGTAAGTTGTCCAAATACATTTGTCAACATAGTGATATTAATATATTGTTAAACTGTACATTTTTTTTCTTACTTTTTTGTAGTGTTTGGAATTGAAAACTGAAATACAGTTATTTAAAATATGGAAATGGTTTTATTATTACTATCACAAAGATGTGACATTTGTCCTTATGTAGGAATGACCCACATTTGAATCATATGCAGGTTGCGAGAAACCTTTTGTAAGACCTTTTCCACTGAAGGTAATTAGCTAGTCTCAATGAAGTTATGCACGTAATTCGATGACAATTCCAAACAATTGTTATGATCACCTCTTTATTGAAAATTCAGAGAAAATTCCTATTCAGAACCACCAATGGCTTTCAAAATTTCTACACCTTCTTCAAGTACATTATTCTTTTATATTTAAATTTTGTTTATGCTTTAATTTCTGCTGTAGTTGATCTATCATAATAATCTCTTAATTTGGAGTCAATAACTTTCAAAACTATATTTAAATAATTTTTGAGATAAATTTATTAATTTTCCAAGCAGATTTACTAAATAAATTCTCTAAAACATTTTATTCATTACTCAAAGGAAGGGGATGAGTGTCCTTTCATCCTTCACTCCTTCACACCATTTGAATGGTAGATCGCCAGTCTCCATATCTCACCATTGCCAAGACTAAGTGCATCTCATGGCGTGCTTAGCAAGTAGAAATGCTCTTAATCCTGATTATTATTTTTTTGTATATACTCGTGCATGTTCCTGTAATGTTTTGTCAAAAGGCGTGATCAAACGCGTTAGTGGTAGCCAAGACTTTACTAATTCAGGAATCGGGAATAAAAGATACGAAATAAAAGTTCGGGCTGTTAGTGACAGAATCGAACACATGCGGTCTTACTTGCTAACCGGCAAAATCATTCGGAACTTGGCTTGAAGCTTCACAAGCTTCAAGTATATTATCATCGATACCACAGTGGAATTCAAATCCACAGTCTGTTGGTTGAGCTATTTTTTTATGATACTCACTCATGAAATATTGTAACTTTCTTCTTTTAATATATTTTTGTATTTTAAAATGTATTTTTATATATAATCTGGAAATCCTACTTGGGAGACAAAACATGGAACTTTTTAAGCCTCTTCAGACAGCCAATGTGGTGATCTCATAGCGTGTGATTAAATTCATCTCCCACCTAAAGACAATCACATACATCATTGACCATCGCGGGATTCCAACATGCATCCTGTTTCTTTGAAAAGCGGATACGCTACCAGCTTAACCAACTGGATAATATTTGGGCTATTTCGCATCACAACCGAAGCAAATAAAGATATGAGGGTAGACTATTATGTCTGTTCTAGCTGATTTATTTGTTTTGTGGGATGAAAAGTCCGAATTTATTGGAATGAGAAGAGAAGAAAAACAAGAAGAAAATATAAACAAATAATAAAATAAAATGAAATAAAACCCGCGGTTTCTGAATAGAACTGGTTCACTTCCCTTCAATTGAAAAGTCTTCGTAAAAGTTCTTCTCCTAGTGAGCTACGGAGGTTTCTGCCGATAGATTGAAGAATAGAAATTCTATCCATTCTCTCAGTCAATGGACTAAAATAAATACTACGTAAAAAACATGCAGTTTAAACTCACTGTATAGGTTGTGCTTCTCATATGAATCCAAATAAATTTTGTGTCTTTTTTGTATAGCCAATATAAATACTTAGTCAAATACGATAAGCTCGACATGAAAAGATGCCAGTGTATCGGAAAATAGCTTTCATATCAGGACTACTGAAGAGCATATCGAATTAGATAAGAAATTAATTCGAAAACTTGCAAAAAGTTAATTCTAAGGAAATAACAAAGTCAAAGGTGAATATTCTACTTCTCTTTGTCATCATATGAAATTCAAATCTACTTTCTGTCTGGAATATTTGAACAAGCTAACTTATCAAGTGGAGATTCGTATTATGGCAAAAACGAAAGAGTTTACGATTCCAGAGAGAGAGATATCGCAGAGCTATATATAAACAATATTTTCTTATCCAGGTCATAAACCCGCTAAGAAAACTCTATGATGATTTATTCGTATTGGTAGACCGAAAAAATGCACAGAATTTTATCGTATTGCTATCTTTTGGATTTTTTTTTTTTTTTCAATGAGAAAAAGCAGTTCTAATTTTCCTCCTGTGATGTTTTTGCTAATGCAACGATCTGGCACTTTTGTCAAAATCATTCAAAATGTTTGTATAGATTATTTCATTATACCATGGAGCACAAATGTTACATATATGTGTACATTTTCAGTCCTTATTTTGGCTATAACTTAAAAATGCAATAAAAATCAGATTGTAATTTTTTTATATTATGAATTCTACTATAATAATTTCTGTAATCTTAATAATTTAATAATTATATTAAAATTAAGAGTACACCATTTTTCTTTATATATCATTTTTATTTGAATTCTAAACATCCGTTAAATGATTATTGTGGATTGATTCATTCAATCCAATATCCTTGGAGGGTAATGGATGGCAATGCTGTAGCTAATGAAGTTCTAACTGAGGCTCGGCTATTGCTGTTACTCTCCTGCCATGATCAGAGCTTTAATTAATTGCTTAATAACACCTTATCCATACACTGTCCTCTACAGATAACGGGGAAGATAAAAAGCATTCTTGCTTCGCCCCTTTAAGCCAGTCCTTATAAGGAATGATTATTGTGGATATGAGAAATCGACCGTGAGATGCGGTGATTACTCATACCCTTGGAGGGTAATGGATGGCAATGCCATAGCCAATGAAGTTCTAACTGAGGCTCGGCTATTGCTGTTACCCTCCTGCCATGATCAGGGCTTTAATAGCTCAATAACACCTTATCCCTATTATCCCTATACTGTCCTCTACAGATAACGGGGAAGATGAAAAGCATTCTTGCTTCGCCCCTTTAAGCCAGTCCTTATAAGGATAAGGAATGATTCTTGTGTGAAACAAAAGGGGTCGGATCTCTTTTGGTTGACTGTTTGTGATTTTTGGATGGCGTTCTGAATTTTGTGAAATATCAAGGTAAGACTTTGTTTAGATGCAATTTAATTGCTATTGCTTTCTTTAGCCTACGCTTGATATTGCTGGCAGTCCTTTGCGGCTGCGGGATGTTCTGCAAAAATTTCTGCTGGCAGGTCTTTAGACCTGCGGGATTTTTATTAACGCTCATACACAATTAAAACGATATGAGCGTACCTGACCTAGACGTATTCACTGATTTGCTCGATAAAGAGCCGGCTCTTGTACTTATTGATAAACTACAAAAGAAATTCAAGCTGACAACATGGTCTACTACCATGATTGACCCCGACATCATTATCGAGTCACTCGATAAAAAGCTAGCACTCACTTTTATTAAATAACTTCTCAAAACGTTTGAACGGGATTGGCCCTGCTATTTAAACTTGTATTCCTCACCTGAAGTCGACGTTGAGGAAAATGAAGACTCTCCTCAAATGGAGGAAAAACTCAATCTAATTGTCTCTGTCTAATTGTCTCTAATCCTTCTGATCAAGGAGAAATCCATGCTCGTAAGAAGAGAAAAACTCTCGCTGCTGAGCCAACAAATGTTGTTGGTATGGACGAGGATGTTCCCATTTCAGATCCCTCTGCTTCCCCCAATGAAAAGGTGCCACCGATTATCCTAAGGGAAAAGCAGAGATGGACAACACTCAGAACCATCGTGGCTAATTTACAAATAAGTTATACATCTGCCAAAAATGTAGACGAAGGTATCAGAATTCAGCCCACTACAGTGGCTGATTATAGAAATCTTACAAAGGAATTGGACGCAAGAGGAACTCAATATCACACATTCCGAAAAAAATCTGAAAGTAATCCTACGAGAAGTCTCCGAGGATATTGACACGGATGAAATAATTGCTGACCTTAACTTACAGGAACTTCCTCCCGTAAAGGTCACTAGAATGTTCAGATCAAATAAGACACCTATGCCTTTGGTCTTGGTTGAGATTCACAACATTTACAAAGACATCTATAATTTAAAATCAATCTGTGGACTCAAAATCACCGCAGAACCATTGAGAAAGAAAGCATCTTCTGGGCAGTGCCACCGATGCTAAAAATTTGACCATGCCCAGAAGCTATGCAAACCTCAGTTCAGATGCCTAAAATGTGCCGAGAATCACCCCACAAGCACCTGCGCCAAGTCAAATTCCACCCTGGCTAAGTGCGCTAATTGTGGGGGTCCTCACCCTGCTAATTATAGAGGGTGAATACATCACCCCAAAAACAGATGGAATGATCCAAATCATCAATCTACCTCGTCATCTAATGCGAGAATTCCTGAAGCGCAGGCTCCTCAGTTCTCCAAGAGTGAGATCATGACAACAAGTGCTCGCCCATCATTAACTGAGCCCCTTAAGAAAATGAATCTTCAACATCAAGCGAGAACATATGCTGCTGTGGCCAGCTCGAAACAGATAGTACAACCCCAGAACCTGAATAATCCACACTCAAATCTATCAGCTATTATCACCTCTTCTCTTGCAAACATGCTGCAGGATTTCAGCAACTCAAATCCATCCTTAAGTATCACAAAAAGATTCTTACAGCAAACCCAATTCATATTGTCAGCACTCTCTGATGCATAGAAAAAAAATCGCCCCAAACTCTCTTAGGATTATCGGTTGGAATGCCAACGGTATAAAAAATAAACTGTTAGAAATCCAGGAATTTAATAATAGATACAACCCAGATATATTGCTAATCAATGAAACGCACCTGAGGCCTGCTGACACCCTGAAAATCAAAGGGTATCAGATTTACAGAAACGACAGACTTGGGTATAGAGGTGGAGGTACACCCACCCTTATAAAAAACTATATCAATCATCATTCAATAACAAACCCTACTACCACCAACCTTGAAATCACAGGAATTAATGTCCTCACAAACTCAATTGGAAACCTTAAAATTTTTTCTGCGTACAACCGTCCTCAAAAGACATTATTGACCTCAGATCTGGATCTTAACATAACAAGTCGCATCTTTTCTAGCTACACAGGATCAAACTATGCTGTTGTGGTTGGACCTACCGTACCAACTCATCTCAGTACGTCTGGCACTGCTGACATACTGGATATAACCATCCTGCAAGACATTAAACTACAGTACAGCCTTATATCACTAAACGAGCTGTCATCGGATCACAACCCAATTCTACTGCAATTGGAAGAACAAGAATGCCTGTATCCTCCCTCTCATTCAGGCATATCGTGGGAGATATTGTCTAAAGCACTTAGGGATCAAATTGGACCCGTCCTTACATATGAACACCAGAAGATGTGAAATCTGCAGTGCCTAGCCTCACCCAATAGATTAAGTCCGCTATAATGGTTGCAACCTTCCAGAAACCTGTTCCCAAGCCTGATCGTTTGCCTGAGGACATTATGGACCTGATCAGAGAGAAGAGCAGAGCTAGGAAGAGATTTCATAATACTCGAGCGCCTCAGGACAAGACAGTGCTTAACAGATTGAATGGAGCAGTAAGAGATGCACTTAAAACACATAGAAACCAAGTTTGGGATAAAAAGTTAGCCTCTGTCTCACCTATTGATCACTCTATCTGGGGGTTACTGAAAAATAAAACAGATCACTCCCCCTATAATCTCAAACCAGGGCCTAGGCCACACAGATGCAGATAAAGCAGAAGCCATACTAAAAAATCTTGAGGATCAGTGCAAACCTTCTTATAACAACTTAGATTTCAATCATCTGTACAAAATCCACAGACAGGTTAGGCATGCACTAAACCTCCCAGATACTACTGCTGACCATATTACACCCCCATCACCTGTTGAATTATATGATATTATTAAAAAACTTAAGAGCAATAAAGCTCCTGGACCAGACGGCATCTCAAACAGGGTGATCAAGCTGCTGCCTCGAAAAGCTATAGTGCACCTGACCAGTATAATAAATGCAATCTTAAGACTTCACTATTTTCCTTCCACCTGGAAACTGGCTGATGTGATTCCTATACATAAGCCAGGCAAAGACCCACACCTACCCCAAAATTATCGTCCAATCAGTCTCATCTCAAATCTGGATAAGGTTGCAGAGAAGGTCATCCTCTCACGATTCCAAACCTCAGTAAATGACCTAAACATCCTCCCGAAAGAACAGTTTGGTTTTCGACAACACCATAGTACTACCCAGCAAATCCACAGATTTGTCGAATATATCACCACCAGCTATAACTGGCTCCAGTACTCAGGAGCTGTTTTCCTAGACCTATCCAAAGCATTGGATAGGTCTAGGAAATCTGCCATTTTGGACTCCTGCACAAACTTATCTCAGCCGGTACCTCACTAAAAATGGTTCATCTAATCCATTCATATCTTCAGAATAGATCAATGCAAGTTAAAATCAACGGTTCTACATCGTCCCAGCGCCATATCTTTGCTGGAGTGCCGCAGGGATCTCTACTGGCTCCATTGCTGTTTTCTGTATACATGTCAGACATCCCACACAATCCGATGAATTCCATTTTGGCCCTGTATGCCGACGATACGGCAATACTAACCAGATCTCTCAGACCCCACTTCGTTACCAGAAAGCTTCAACAAAACCTTCTAAAGCTGGAGGGTTGGTTCTCCAAGTGGAAATTGGAAGTCAACCACCTGAAAAGCTCAGCCGTTCTTTTCTCAAAAAGGCCAATGTCTCCTGCAGGAGATTTGTTACTATTCAATACTAAAATTCCCTGACAGACAGAAACAAATTACCTGGGTGTGATTCTCGACAAAAAAGCTATCTTTAAACCAACACATCAAGTCTGCGTGCGCAAAAGCATCTAAAGCCATAGCTCAGATCTATCCGCTAATTAATAGAAATAGCAAGCTCAGCAACAGAACCAAATTGCAACTATACCAGATGACGATTCGTCCTATAATCACCTATGCCTCTCCGGCCTGGAGCCACACCTCTAATGCTAACATTATCAAAATACAGCGAGTGCAGAACAAGTGCTTGAGAATGATTCTGAACGCCCCGTGGTATGTTAGAAACAATCAACTCCACAGACACAAATATTCCCTATATTCTCTCTTTTCTACAATCCTTAGCATCCAAGTTTTTCCCAAAGACGTCCACACATCCCAACGATTTGGTTCAACAAGCTGCAGCATACGATCCAACGGACACATTCAAATATAGAAGACCAAAAGCTATATTAGCCTCCTATAACATGCATAATCTCCATGCCCATTCAGGGCGAGCAAACTGCTCGTAAATTTTACCCTCACTGTAACCACAACAGATAGCGGGGAATATGAAAAGCATTTTGCTTCACCCTTGAAGACATAAATGTCAATTGTCAATTGTCAATGATTTTTGTAAATGTAAATACACTTGGTTTGTTTTGTTCTTTGTATGTTGTTATGATGGATGTATTCAGCTCGTATTATATTATATTATATTATGTTATATCTATCTATTCTGTTCCCTCAGCCATACGGCTGGTGGGGGTAGCTGTAGACTTCTATGTATACTAGGGAAATGACTATGAGCAAGGTGGTTTCCTGTTGCAGGAATACGAGGAGGAGGTAAAGTGTTACTTTGCTAAGTTATATGCTGTATGTTCATAGGGCCGGTTTGCCTGCTTGCGGGATAAAAAAAAAAAAAACCAGATAAACTTGTGGAAAAAACCCTGCTGTCTAAGACCGGCTATCTTTGCCATGGCTGAGGAAGATCCTTAAGCCCTCACGTCGCCGACGGGAATCGAACCTAGGACACATCTTCCCGAGGTATATGGTTGCAAAGCGCAAAGCCACTAGATTAACCGCGCGGACTACTTTATATTATATTATATTTTTTATTTCTGTATTTTGAATAGAAAAATAATTCTATATTTAAACAGATTGGAGATGTACTATCTCCCATCTGTTTAAATAGGTTTTTGTGTTCAACCTTTCATTAGGTGGAACACAAAAAATGTTTCACTCTGCAGTCTAACTAACCTTTCAGATTGAAATGATGGAATAATGATTGATTTCAATATATGAGCAGTAGGATCGACATTATTTACTTAAATGAAAAACACCAAACATGAATAAGTTACAGCTATTATTTTCTTCAATAAATTCATATATAAAAAGCAAATGATGCCTGAATTTATCTACTGCCTGAAATGTTCAAATGTGAAATGTATTTGTCTTGCAGGAAACGAATAAATTTAATTAAAATGTCATTTCTAGCGCTGTCTCTATGCGGGACAGATGAATAGTTTAATCGATAATTTAACTAATGTGAAAACGATGTTCCTTTATACTGCACTGTTCTAAACGGCGTTCATAATAAAATGATATGAATATCAAGAAGAATTTTTGTAGTTTGATTCTTCGGTATATGACTGGCGTTTGCTTTTATATAATAATCAAACAGTTATAGATGCTTTTTCTCTTTCCAATTTTATACGAAAGTTAAAAAAAAAGAAATACTGCACTTCGCTTTCAGCAAGCACTGCAGTATCCTACTTTCGCAATTGTGCTCGGCTAGGATGGCATAGAATCCAATCTTTAAGTTAAAAATCACTGCTGATATATCGCATACGGTAGCATTCCGGCTATTACTAGGAGAGTCTCTTGTATAGAATAAAAGTCTTTCGTAAGATTACTTTGTTCAAGAAAATGGTCATGTTGCTACTCAACAGATTTCTTGTTCTTTTCTTGAAGTATACTTCGAAGCGGGAGAACTTTTTTTTCTCTTTCTATGACTTACTGTACTTATTATGAAAGATTATTAAGTTTGCACATAAAGCACAATTAGAATTCTTTTCGCCTTCAAAAGAATAGAATAGCGCAACATTCGAAGTTCGACCGTGGTTTAATTCGTATTTCGCTTATACGAATACATTGAAGAAAGTTTTTTTTTTGTTTTTGAAAATCATTCACCATTGAAATTTTAATTTTTGGAGAAAAGGAAACTCGTAGAAAGAAAGGATCAAATAAGAAGAGTGTTGCAAATATTTAACATTTTATCTGGCTATCTATTAACAAATCTTTCTATTTCCTTTTTTCTTTTTTTTTTTTGTAGTTAGATTTGGTTGCGATTATGCTTACCGACCATATTAATATTGTCGGTGAGCTTGTCCTAGAAACTTCAATATAAAACATTCAACAGCAGCGGTGATAATTCATTCTATGTCATCTGATTGTAAGAAAAAAAATATAAAAAATATAAGCGAAAAACACGCAAATAATATCGAAGGTAGAAGCATAAGAACTGTTTTGGTAAGTATAAATGTTTCATTAGACACATACGTTTAACTTATGCCCACTTTTTTTCTGGGGGGGGAGGTGAATCTTTCTCTCACTCTCTCTCTTTTTCTCTCTCTCGCTCGATCGCTCAAGCCACATGAAAGTCTGATCACTTCCTCTTTTCATGACAAACCAATTACAAAAGAAATCGGTTCAATCAGTTCTTCCTTTCGTGATAACTAAAGATCGCACGTACACGCCTTCAGAGAGCTGACCTCATAGCAACTATATCTTTGAAGAGGATATAGTCATTGGACAAATGTTCATAAAAAAAGTGACAGCTACAAAGAGCTATGGAAATGAAACAAAAACATTTGGTTGAACACGAAAGCTAATAGTAAAAAAAAAGAAGAAAAAAAATTCACATTTGAAGTCCGTAGACACCCTATGGTCACTCTTATAATCGCTTGGCTAGAAAGTGGGATATGCTAACCACTCGGCCAACCACGCTGGCTGGTTAACAGTAGTTAACAGTCAACAACTAATAGTAACCAACTAAATTATTCAGGTTTAGCTAGTTCACGATTATTATCTTGCCCATGGAGGTCTGGAGCACAATGAAAATCATGTTCCATTTCTGAAAAGGTACCCGGTTTGAATCTTCCTCTCAAGATGGCCAGAAAAATTTTGTAGGAATATCAAATGACTCAGGTAAGCTAGAGTAGACTCATCTATCTTTTTTATGGAAATGATAACCACTAAAGACAGGAAAGTCTTTAGTGGTTGAAGAGTAGACAGACGAAGAGTTACCCTAGAGACCAAACACAGACGTCGGTGCCATATGAGATCCCTAATAAGCAAAGTGGTGATATCCCAAGTGGCCAGTAGCCATCTACCACTGTCTGAAGACTTTAATAAACATCCATGTCACAATAGAATCTGAATCCATAGCCTACTGATAGCAAAGTAGGAAAAACTAGACTGTAGAATTTCTAGACACATAAGCAGATATACAGAATTTTAAATAAATGAGCGACACACCGCAAAATTTATTAGAGAGTCGTGTGGAGGATACAGGATACAAGAAGTGAATTTAAAATTCCTGGTAAATTTAAAGTTTATTTGTTTTAGTCAGGAAAGAGCTGTTGAATAAAACATGAAGCACTAAAAGCTCAGTAATTATACACGAGTGAATCTTAGAATGTCCGAAAATGATTTTTATATTCATTAGGTAAGGTTATTTTATATATTAAGAATTAAAATATTTTATTTTAACTACTTAGACTGCCATTTAGATTAAACTTATTTAGAAGTTTGGTAGAATTTAGATAGAATTTAATAGCACATCCTTTCATTTATTTTATGCTTAAATTTAAGAAAGAAACATGATAAACTTGCATGTAACTTTAAGACTGGATTTCGCTTGTAGAAAATCTTAATTTTTTTCCTGCAGCTACTTGAAAATATGAATATGCATAAGTATATGTTTTTGTTTATAAGAGAAAATATAAAATTACGAAAATGTAATTAGTCAAAAATACCACCACACACGTGAATAAAATGCCATACCGTTGTTTCTTCGAATGCTAATCACTGAATATATCAGAGTTATAAACATCACTTCTAAATGTGAATATTTTTTCCTATTTTGCAATAAATAAACTTTTTTCTTTGTATGGTCGAACACTTCTCAATGATGCTATTGCATATTTTATCTCAGTTTTTTTATCCCACGCATCCAAAGAAAGGGGAAAGATTTCCATTACTCCGAAAGGGACCTAAGAAGGCTATCAATAAAAGAAAAAAAAAATCTACGTATGGAAGGGTAACTGTGCCTAACCTTCGAAAGATATCAACCAAAGAACATTACACTGTGATACTAGAAAGGGTCATTTACAAACCCAACAAAACGACCTTAGAAGGGCAAGCGTGAACACATTAGCGGAACGAATTTCGATTGATCCGAGGAAGACAGAAGTGTTAGTGGCGATTGACTTCGGTGAAACAAACAAACAAACAAAAAAAAAAGCTTTTTTTACGGAAGTCATGAAGTTCGGACTATTTGTGGAAACTTTTGGAAGTTCCTAAGATTTTTCTCAGTATACTGAGCTAGAACAGATACATTATTTCCATAACTTGTGCAATATATAATTACCATTACCTAAATACAATTATATAAACTTTTCGAAGATTGTGTAATTGAGCGGTTTAGTTTTCATTATGAAGGAAAATTAAAGCCATTAGTATAAGATCTAATTTATAAATCTAGTCAGTCGAGCATAAGGAAGAACTGATTATTCATTATAAAAAAGTAAATTAACTTATTTTGATGTTCTTGCAGTATTAGAATTATGTCCGTTTGTTTTCCTAGAAAGAACCCAACTGGATTTCTTAAAGGATCTTAATATGACTTCATCCAACACTTATCTTGATTCTAATAACGTGCGATATTTCACTTTTGAGGATGGTTTAAGATGTTCTTCTTTAAATAATAATGCTGATTACCATACATCTGGGTTCGGTGCTAAATTGCTGAAGATGAAAACAAAATCAAGAGTACAACTTATTTTCTTCAAGACACCAAATTGTTCTGATCGAATGTACTACAGAAACATGCAAACGAGACTTAGAAATTAAACCTTTTTTGGTATACTTCCAAAGGACATAGTACCTTTTAATCGTACAATGATTCGAAAGGTATATATTTATAATGGCATCGTATAAAAAAAATAACGCAGACAGGAAGAGAACATAAGGAGGGATAAAGGGATACTGTAAATGGTCTATACGACAGAAACAGAAAACAAAAGGAGATTATAATGCTCCTCGAGAAGAATAAAAACAAAGAGAATTTGCATAGGGAACAGAAGGGATAACACAAGAAATAAGTTATTCTTAAATTATACGCAGGTAAAAGAGACATTTCAACTGTAAGAGCCCGCTAATCCTAGGCATACACTTCACACTCGAAGTAACAGCCGACATTTCTGAGGCACACTTCCCACAAGTCAGTCATTTAAAACGAAGCTAAGCAGGCTATCTTTGCATGCGACCTACGAATACAATACCTGTAGACTGTACTTACATTTTGGAAATTCTCACAGTTTGGTGTCGATGCGGGTTGCCCTTATTCGCGCAGGAGAAACCAGATGAAGAAGACACAGAATACGTTTTGCTGTCTCCATCAGACAGCAGGCGTGCGTGTTATGCGAGAGGAAGGAGCATTGCGCGGGAAATTGGCATCGATCAGCCTCCATCTGTGTGTGGCATAGCTGAACTTAGCAAAGTAACACTTTACCTCCTCCCCGTGTTCCTGCAACAGTTGAACGAAAGAAGACACTATCAGATAGGACCATCTCAGATTGGTCTCGACTCCCCTAGTGTTGCAACATTTAACTGCGCGTGCCAGGAAGGGGGTGAAATGCACACGAAAGCATGCTACTCACACAAACATCGATTTCAACGTCATCCTTATGACGTCACGGTTTCGATCCCCGGAGTCTGGAAGTCTGTTGACGTGTTTATGTTTATAAACTTTTTTCTTCCTGTTTCACCTAACCAGCAGTCTTTTTTTTTAATTATATTACAGGTAATCAGTAAAACAGACTCGAAAAAAATTACTAGACTACCGACTCATTCATTGACTTGTTTTCTTACATTCACGAGATGAGTGGAGAGTAAGCACAACAAACACGTTCATAGCAAAGATCAATGAAGTACTTCTATTCAGAATTTTTCCTATTAATTTTCTTCTTGCATTCATAATTAAATTGATAATGACGACGCAGCTAATTGACACATAATTAAAAACCGCATGTCCCTTTAATAGTTTAGAAGGTATTAGCTCATCTATTCATCATATGGCTATCACTCTCATATGCTATCGATGAACCTTGCTTTTTTAATTTTTAATTCTAAGCTTTTTTTTTTCTATTCTTTCCTGCTTTTCTTCTCTATTCTTCGAGTCTTTTTGTTGCTTGTTCTATTCTTATTTTTTGTCTTAATCGCAGTCAGAATTTCTTTGTCATAAGTAGTTTAAATTTCTTAGGGATCTAGATAAAAAAAAATCGTTGCTATTCTTAGTCTATTCTACTTTTCATGAATCAAACACAATGAACAGTAACGACTGTTAAATCAAAAAAGCAGGTATTACAGTTCATCTCGGTTATTACTTTTAAAAACATATTGAGGTATGCAACCATAAGAGCAGTTAATAACTGTTCGAAACAGACCAATATTAATAGAGAATTGCTGCTAAAAGCACGTTAATGATATGTAGGCTTAATAAATTGTGTATCTACATAAAAATATGAATGTTAGGGGAAAACGCGTTGAAAAAAGAGAACATCATGTCGATAGACTAACTTGTTTTGCACTTTTTTTTTGTTTTTTAGACCTTGGTATGATTATATGATTCGTTCGGGTCTAGACACATTCTCCGTTTTCAGCTGTAGTGACAGTTATATCAATTATATCCAACAACAACAACAAAAGGCTATTTTCTTTATGAAGTTTTGTGTGAAGAATTTCCTCCGTGGCCTACTTTGATCTTTTGGAGGAAACTAAAAAGAATGCAACAATGCTGTATTTTTTTCATCATACATGCGTTACTAAAGGGGGGGGGGGAGAGAAGGAAAAAAGAAAAAAAAAAGAAGAAAAGAAAAAATAAGAAAGCGTCTTTATTCATCCTATATAATACCCTCTTCACAAGATACAAAGAGATCCGAGCCATATTTTGTATCCTTGTGACATCACTACGTTCACGCCGTTTTCATCCGACGCTCTCAAGTGGAAAACCAAACGACTCACTAACTTAAGAATTTGTGCAACCAAAGAAATACTACGAAGAAAAGTTTCTGTAACATTTAATAGTCGTGATGTTAACATGCTTGAAGCAGTCGACCAGCATCCGGTTCTTGTCAACAAGGATAACTTCTGTTTTGTGCGTAATTAAATATGTTTTCCCCGAGATCTTGTGTTGTGGCCTATTATCGTCAACATGACAAACATTTCACATCCTCTCTTAGAAGATCTGCTACTTCTTCCGTGTTCTGCTCTTGTTTTCCTCCAATGTCTAGGAGATTTTTTTTCTCTTCCTTTTCCAGACGTACATTACCGTATTGTAGAATCCTCTATTCTTTTCAAGAAATAGCAATTCCACTAATCGATGGCTTCCCCTTTCTTACTAACTCAATCACTCTATATTTCAACTGCGGTTTATTTCTCTCCTATTCATTTTCTATGCGGACTTCAATTGAAGTGAAATTCCTAGCCTCTCTAGTTTGCATAAAACTCACTTCATATGAAGACACACTCTAAATTAAAATCCACCAGACGTATTCTTTTTTCTTTTCTTTTCTTTTTGTTTTTTTTTCATCTTGCTGTTCTCTAGTATTTCGAATATTTCTAAAGGATTCTAACCTTCAGTTATTCAAGACAAATATCAGCACTAATATTTGTCTTGAATGAAAGAAATTAATTCCTTTATCCATTCTTGTAAATTATGGTCATCTTTCATAATATCTTTCCTAATCACATGCTAATTCCACTATATATTTCGATAAAGTATATTCAGTACATCGGTCTATTGTGTTAAAAGCTGCATAGATAGTCGCTTATTCATGTTTTAAAATAATTCCGGGTTGCATTCTTTCGTTAAGAATAGCAACATTCACTTACTATTTATTTGCACGACTAGCTTTTGCACCACTGTTGAAAATTTATAGAATATTTACGGAATTCACGTTTTGAATTGATATACTATGATGATGATGACGATTGTGAATGATTCTTTCTTTGAAATTTGCCATTTGTGACGAAGCGGAAATAATAATAAAAAAAAAGACTATATACGCACTTATATACAAAATATTCTTTATTTCTCAATTGCGCAAGCCATGATATAAAAATAATTGGGCGACGATGATCCCGAAGATTATACTTAATCTACATACCATACACATAGCGGAGGAACTTTGCACTAATTGGTACTGCCGGAATATGTGTCGATCACTGGGAATATTATGTATCGAATATATTATTCTCGATTTTGCACGAGAGTTGCTATGTTGGTGGTATTATAGAAATATAAATGTAAATATAAATATAAATAAATTTTCTCCCTTTCAGTAATTTACAATCCTTCAGTCGAAGAGATGGCCAGAGACTAAATAATTGTTAACTAAAATAAAGTAGTTAATTAAACAAAAAAAAAACTTATTTAAAATTTATTTAAAAACCTTGTTAAATAAAAAAGTAATCACTCAAAGCCAAAACGATTTCCGTATATTCTTCCTTTTACGAACTGCCAATGGCCTTGTTACGCAAAAGTAATCTGGTTACTTGTAAACTAATTTTTGCTAATGACTAAGACGTTAATTCTTTCTCTCTCTCTCGTTCTCTTTTGTTTTCAGTTCAATGCGCGAACGAGCGTGTGTTTGTGTGTGTGTGTATCTGTTTACCTGTTGTTGTTTTTTTTTCAGAAGAATAGCCCATTGCTTATATTAGGAATTGGGTAATCCACCTTCAGTTGAAAAGTCCTCTACAAAGGTTCTTCGCAGTCTAGAACAGAATTGAACCCGGCTTTTACTAGCTGAAGGGCAGCACTACTGACTACTCTACGGAGACGTTTGTCGAAGCTGTAATGTTTTAAATGCCATAAATAGTTATAGTTTCACCCTAGTGATATCTCGCAGTGCGAGGTAAACACACGGAGTGGTTTCTTTCAATATATTACAGAAGGCTTACAGGTTGGAAATTTTTTTAAAAAAATGCATGTGCTATTGGACTTATTAGGGCTGATACACGACATGTTGGATCTATCATTAAGCCTCAGCTAACTAATTGAAGCAATTCCGATTCTAAGTTGAATATTGTCAATCTGCTTTGCTCAAAGGAGTATCGACGAAACACATTTTGACAAATTTGAGTTAAATCTATAAATGAAATAATTAGAATACTCAGAAAATAGCTAAAATAAATAATTAAATAAATGTTGTTTATCTCTTTTCATTGGTAGACAAGTCTGCAGGTCGTGTGATTAAAAATAATTTCGACCGAATTTGGAATTCAAAGGCTCCTTGCGTTGATTTACTTCCCTGAAAAATTTCAACCAAACTGGACTCAGAGGGAGAGAGTGTTTGGACTGAACTGTTAATATAGTTGTTTTCCACATTGTTGTACGTACTCGAACAATTTTTCGCCGTATTAATACTATGTACGACGGAATTGTCAAGGATAGAAGATAGTAAATTATCGCGGACACTTCTATAGATCGCACTGCTCATCCAGTTTCGACCATTAATTTAATCTACTCTTAAAAAAATCACATCAAAACATTTCTTATCAAAAAAAAAAAAAATAAGCGACACTTTGAAGCGGTTAAAACAGATAATTGATTGACATTATTATTTGTTCAGATTGTCAATTCTTCTCTGATATTCGAGCAATGCCATCACTACAACAACAAGACTACTGCTTATTAATACATAATTTCAGCTTCTAAAATAGTTTTTCTAAAGTTAGTAATATCAACTTTAAAATAATTTCTAAACTGTGCAACTCAACTTCCTTCTTGCTGAGCGTACCTCACTCTGTACGTATCAGATGATTATTATGAGATGTATTAATTCTACAATACAATCCCTTAACCGATGGGCTTCAGTATTGACACGCAACAATTACTTGTTTGATTTCAAGACTTAGAAATGAAGGACATCCTTTTAGTGGGGTTTTCTGGTACAGTATAAAGTTCTTAGAGTCAACTTCATATACATGCTATGTACTAACTGCTCAAGTTGCAATCTTCTTTGAAAATTGAAGATTAGAATGCCATCGTTGGGTGGAATACAAAACACCCTTGTGGCCTGAATATTTTTCCTGAAATGTGTACTATAAGAGAAAGCTCTTAAGTCATTTTTTTTTTTTTGGCTATCTGAATCCCCCTTGATCTCTCCCACGAGATAGTTTTATATACATTATACAATACATAGACTATAATGCAAACTGTCGTGAAAAGCTTTACCTTGTATGACTAGAATACGTCATACATTGCAAATGGAATATTTCCGGTGTTTAGATGGTCGATTTATTTATTTATTCGTATGATGATATAACGGCCGTGAAACCCCTTTTACGGGGAAGTACGGCACCATCTCAGTTCCCCCCAAATTTTATCCGGGCTCGGGACCGGCATAGCTGACGAATCAGGCCTATGGCTGGGTCGTAAGTATTCCTGACTGTAATCCGTGTGTTCACGGGGCCGGTTTGTCTGTTGTGGGAGGAAAAACCGCAGATAAACTGGGGAGAAAAACCCTGATGTCCACTCCCAAGACCGGCTAACTTGGCTATGTCTGAGAAAGATCCTTAAGCTCCTCACGTCGGCGACGAGAATCGAACCCAGGACACAACTTTCCCAGGCATATGGTTGCGAAGCGCATAACTACTAGGCTAACCTCGCGGACTAGATGGTTGAGTCTGTACTGAACATCTATTACTCCATCACGCCCATTTCTAGGATGCTTCTCTTAATCCATTGTAGTTCTCTCATACAGTAAAAATATATCATAAGTTCTTTTAATTTTTCCTTTTAATTCTTCTCCGTTTTTAACTTTTTCTTCAAAAGATGGAAAAGTGTGTGCTGACTTTAAAAGTGCTTATCGCATTTTTATAGGCACTCATATACAGCATTTGTGTATAATGCGAATGCTATAACTGGCGTGTATAACGCATTTTTTATGATAATTCCACCTATTAAGGTTTGCAAACCTGTAGCATATTAAATATATTGGGTGAACTAATGGACAGATAATGCTGATATTTTAAAACGAAACTTGGAACTTTTTAAGCCGCTTCAGAGCTTCCAGTAAGCAGGTTGGTAATCATACACCGAAAGATGAACATTATCTAACATAGATTAAGAAATGAAACCATTGGTGCGCAAGATATATCCTATTACTACTTATTTCATTCATTCTATTCTCTTTTGTGTCTTGTGTTATTGAGATCTTCCAGAGTAAAATATCTCTAAAACGTCTGGGAAAACCATTATTTTCCGATCTTTCGAAAAGCGTTCCTTCTAGCCATCTTGGCTTCGTAACCAACTTTCTTTTTATGGGATTTTCCGTTTTTTTTTTAAAAAGAAGAAGCACGTGGGAAGCAGTTTTGTTGAGCACACATTGGATTGTGCTTTAAAAGTGAAACTCGGTTACGGTAACATAATTAATCATCTGTATGTAGACTTTGTACTTGAACAACCAGTCATCATAGCATTCTTACATCTGTCAGATGGAATGTTTAAAATACATTCAACAGACTAATATCATCCTAATCATGTTATTAAACTTCAAATACGTGGTGGGTGATCTGAAAAGTTCTAGGCCTCGACCATAGATGGCAACACTATCGGCACGATATTTTTTCTAAGTTGGTACATCTGTCATAAGCATCCATGTGAAATTGCAAGTCATTCTATCAAGTAGTTTTTTATACAACTGTCTGAAGCAAAATTTTTGTCTGTATCACTTGAAATGGATAAAATTGAGTATCGTGCGGTTATAAAATTCTTCGTAAAAGAAGGTTTAACGCCAAAAGAAATTCATTCGAAGTTCATAAAAGTTTATGGACACTCTTCTCCTTCGTTTTCGACAATTAAGAAATGTGCCGATGAGTTTAAACATGGCCGTTCCAGCTTTGAAAAAGATCCACGTGAAGGGCGTCCAAAAAGTAACAACACCAGAAACCATTGATCAAGTGCACGATATGGTATTGGATAACCGGCGAGTCAAAGTGCTTGAAATTGCTGAGAAAGCGTTGCTCAAGATGGGTGCCACGCTTGCTCACAGCAGATCAAACTGGTATTGGAGTCAAAGTGCGTGAAATTGCTGAGACTATAGGCATTTCAAAAGAACATGTAGGATATATATTTGCATGAAGAATTGCATATGAAAAAGCTTTGCGCAAGATGGGTGCCACGCTTGCTCATAGCAGATCAAAACCCACTAGCATGAAAATCTCTGAGCAGTGCTTGGAGCATTTTAACAAGAATAAAACTGATTTTGTGCGTCGATTTATTACTATGGAAGAGACTTGGATTCACCATTACACACCAGAATCCAAACAGCAGTCAAAACAGTGGACGGAAGTCGGTTGTTCAGCACCAAACAAGACAAAGTCGGTTCCATTCAGCAGGAAAGGTCGTGGCATCGTTGTTTTCGGATGCTAAAGGCATTTTGTTTATTAATTGTCTTGAAAAGGGTAAACAATAACAGGGGAATATTATTCCAATCTTTTAACAAGATTAGATCACGAAAACATTCGTGAGAAAAGACCCACTTTGCAGAAGAAAAAAAAATCATCTTTCATCAGGACAATGCACCTGCCCACAAAGGTGTTTTGGCAATGGGAAAATTAAGGGATCTGCGCTATGAATTGTTGGAACATCCACCGTATTCTCCAGATTTGGCTCCCAATGACTTCCGTGTCTTCCCAAAACTAAAACTCTTCGTCGCTGGTCAGCGTTTCTCTTCGAATCAAGAGGTGATTGCAGCTGTAGAGGGGTATTTTGCAGATCTTACTGAGAACTACTACAGGGACGGGATAATACCACTGGAGCATAGCTGGAATAAATGTATTAGTCTTAAGGGGAGATTATGTTAAAAAAAGAAAAAGAATTTTGAAGTTATAAATTCGTTTTTTTTTTTCATTGTTAGGACTTTTCGGAACACCCTCGTAGTTTCCTCACGCAAGCTTTGTTTCAAAAAGTTAAAGGACGCACTTCCCTGATGTCATCCTGAAGACTTTCTCGGACCTTCTTATTCACTATGCACGAACTACTGTAATTGTAACTGGAGTGACATATCCCTATGGCCTTTTTTCATTTTCGTAACATTCAATTTAATACAAAATATAACATTCGCTCTATTGAAAATCTGCCCATTTTTGCTGTGACACAATAAAACATTCAATATGCAAAGATAATAAATGCAAAATAGCCGTGGGCAATGGCGTTACCTCTTTCTTTGATATTGTGAAATGCCAATATACAATAAAAACTGTTGTTGTCGACATATGCTGTAGTTATGATGTTACCATGGCAACAATATATTCTGCTTTAGTCTACCAGGTATCTACGCAATCATTGTTCGCTTCTGCTATATAATGAGAAAAGGATGATGATGATGATAATGATCATAATATATAAACCTTATTTAGAAGAAACAGATTAATATTATCTTAGAACAATATAAAGAAACGTTACACTTCTCTTTTTTGTCTAGTTTCTGTACTTTTTTTATTTTTCCAGAAGAACATTTGGCATTGTTCTCTGCAATGAATGGCTATTTTTTTCATTTCTTCCGGAATGAAATAAATTAATAAATTTGAAAAATAAATAAATAAAACAAAACAATATTATAGTCTTAATTCTACATTATGCACAATCGAAAATTCTTACAGAACAGAAATCTTTCAGAACTATAAAAATTCGCTGAAGAGATATTCTTCAGAAGTTTGTTTACGATTCATAAAACATGAACAATTAAACTGTAAAGTATTTTTCTAGAGTTGTTTAGTATGATAATTGCCAGAATTTTTTGTCCCTTGCTTCACGCACTGGCGAACTGCCCGGCCAAGACTCTTTAATAGAGTCTAGAAGATCTTTATACATAATCTCATTTTTCTATCAGGAATCCGATGCTTCGAGAATACCTCTGGATACCAGACATTGTCACAAATACTTTGCTAACTGAATGAACGTGAAAGGATAGCATTTTGATGATTCGGTCGTATCGGGGTATTTTTCTGTTCTGTACAGTTTAGTAAAAATGCAATTTTAGAGCCTTATATAAGAAGATTTTACTTGTATTTTAAACAGAAGAGGTTCACTGCGATCGACTGTACGTAATCTCTTTTTAAAGAGAAAGAGAGAGAGAGAGAGAGAGAGAGAGAGAGAGAGAGAGAGAGAGTTCGGAACGAGGTGGAAAAGATGCAAATCAATAAACTAGAAATAAAATTTTTGTTTAATTTAATTAAATTCGGATCATTCATTTTGTATTAGTAAAACGCAAATCAAAATACAAGCATAGTAGATTATATACATAGGCCTGACTCCTTTATGCTGGGATAGAGATTCAGCCTAACAAAGAAGGAAAGAAGATGATGATTAAATCGAAATGAAAGAAACTGGTAACATCACCATTATTAATAATAAATAAAATAATCTCATCATTTTCTCTCATATTATTCTTTTAAAACCCAAAAACCCTGAACTAGAAACCAAACATGGAATTTTTTTCAAGTCGCCTAAGAAATACAGTATGAATGGCAGTGATCTCCCACTTGAAGACAATCACAAACATCCATACCCATGGCAGGATTCTAATCTGCCACCTTTTGTTTCGAAGGGAGGTATATTAACCACGAACCTGGTGAATGATATGTACTTGTTTATTACATTTATAATTTCGTAATAAATTCAAAATAATGTAGCTAGCTAAAACATTGGAACATTATCAGTATAAAATTCAAACGGATCTGTATGTATGTATATATATATATTCTATTTTCTATGGTTATATTAAGATTTTCTACTTCAATTATTGTTTATGGAGAGGAATAAAGCACCTGTTTGACACAGGATTGTTTTTCTACTTTTTTTTACTAACACGATAGCACCATTGGAGGTAGTCTCACACCGCTTATTAGAGGATCAAAGTCTTTGTAGGTAGTTTTCGGTATTGAGACCACATTGTAATATAAAGAGTTTATTAAAAATAAACAATTAAGAGGATCAAAATCTTGTCTTAAGGTCCTTTAGCTGGGTACTTCATAACCGCGACCGTCTCGAGGATAAGGTGGTTGGCCTTATGTCTCCCGGTGTGTTCCTATGTCTGTAGATGCGTGTGTTCGAGTGGCCGGTTTGCTTGTTATGGGGGAACAAAAACCCGACGTTTCAGGTAGAAAAAACCCACTATCTCCGTATAATACTAAAGGTTCCTTACGTCTTGGACGGGAATCGAACCCAGGTCTTTCCGACCAAAGGGCGTCGTCTATACCGACTGAACTACGTAGGCTCGAAGGATCAAAGTTCTTGAGAAAAAGTATCTTTGATTTCTAGAGCAGGGTTCCCGTATTATCAAGACCTTTAGTCCACTGAAAGCAATCACCTACTATATGTCTACAACCTTTCATTGGTGTGATTTTCATTTAAAAAAAATCTATTTATCATAAGAATTATGTTGTTGTTGTTTTGATTTGTTACCATTATAAAACAAAATAAGTAGAATTTTACATTATGTTTCGTTTTTTTTTAATTTAATTTTTTAGTAAATGCACACAATTTAACAGTTAACGCATAAAATGCGAAAAATCCAATAAAAACTGATGTTTGATGGATTCACTTAATGAACACGAATATTCCTATGGGTTAGCAAATCTTCATTTAATGTCTTCTATGAAGACCACATGTTTCTAAACATAAATAAATTTATTAAAACAAACAATAGAATCCGACAACTTTCGTTAAGTCGTGGAACTTACAGCATCAGTGGTATAAGACTTGTATAAAAAAGACTAGAAAAAATTGATTACACACAATGAAGTCCAACGACTTAACCCGACCGAAACTTGTCGGGTTATGTTATTTATTTTAATAAATATATTTATATTTAGAAACATGTGGTCTCCACTCCAGAAATGAAATAGCGATTCGTGTAAGAAGTAATAATATTCATTGTTAGGAAATCATCAAAACTAATAAAAATATTACAATATTGTGTGGTGGAGCTCGATACAGAATATAACTATTTATTGAAGGCATCTACTGGTATTTATTCTTATCGACGTGTGACAGAAAATTAATCGGAAGAGAGAAGATAGAATGAAAGAATCAATTAATGAATGACATCATATCTGATTTTCTTGTGCCAATTCAATAAGCTCTTTTGAAACACTATTTATTCTCTAATGGATAAACCGGCCTGGTTGGCCGAGTGGTTAGGGTACCTGCTCGCCAACCAACAGGTCGTGGATTCGAGTCCCGATGTGAGCATATGGAGGCCTGAAGTGGCTTGAAAAAGTTCCATGTTTGATGAACTAGAGCAGAGTTTCAAGACTGTTTAAATATATATATATATATATATATAATTGGAAAAAAAAATCCTTAGCCTATCCACGGCACAAACTGTACTATAGCTTTATAATAACCTTTTGTGCGTGGGAATACATAAAAATTATGTAAAATGCAACTTTTACATTTAAGCGTGTAAAAATGTATTATAATCTGAAAACAGCTTCTAGAAATAGTTTATTCCTTTACATGTCTCAACAATTCGCATTAGTTTCATCAGACATGTAGTTATAACAAAATGTGAC
The DNA here is from genome assembly GCF_054136105.1 of Typopeltis vanoorti. Classification (NCBI taxonomy): domain Eukaryota; kingdom Metazoa; phylum Arthropoda; class Arachnida; order Uropygi; family Thelyphonidae; genus Typopeltis; species Typopeltis vanoorti. The sequence continues at coordinate 57,865,672 of NC_143556.1, forward strand.
ATAAATTATCAAGCTAAAACACTGCAGTTTGCGTCAAGTGGCCTAGTCTCAGCAAAAAATATTCTTTCTACATTTAAACTTATTATAAGTACCTGAAAGGGGAAAAAAAGAAACACAAATTTGTTAAGAACTACCAGAAAGAAAGTAGTGCAAAGTATAAATATATTAATAATAAATATTCCATTTAGTACTGTAAGCAAAAACATAGAAAAAAACTTAATATTAAGAAACTTTCTAAGAAATGAATCCGATTTGGCACACGTTCTGGTCCTATTTAGTGATACTTCTGAACAAAACTGAAATTGTGATCGCCCAAAAAGAAAGAAAAAAAAAAAAAACTCTTTAATAGCACTTTCCCAAAATGTTTCTGTCCAAGGATATCTGAAGTAGTGCCAAGGTTTCTTGAAGCGTTGTAAATCATCCCTCCCTCCCTCTTGTCCCCAACATCATCTCTGTATATCTGATATATTTTCAGTAAGAAAACTCTTAAAGTAGAACGCTGACAATTGCCAATATGAGATGACGTCATTCTCAATATCTCTGAAAATATCTTTCATATAACAGATGCTAAGCTTCATCAATGGCCTGTTTTTTATTTCAATTTTTTCCTTCTTGGATCTATCGGAAAAAAAGTAACTTCTGCCTCTATTTCACTTAGAACGTTATTTACTCTAGAAACATAAAAAGCAATCATTTTTTCTTGTGCGTTTTGTTCTTATTCGTCTAACTTCCTTAAGGTGATATATAAGAACAAAACAACACTGATATCGATTCTTCTTTCAAAAAAAAAGTTATACTGTATATATATTAAAAAAAACATTATTAGCAGTTAACTAGAGTTGATTATAGGACGTCAGCTTCTCCTAAGCACTTTCTCAAAATTGCGAGGATCGATATCTTTGCCATAAGGTAAAGTGCAATTAGTCAACATTTAGTAGCTTAATTTCTTTAGGTCGAGATCGGTTGCCATATTCCATCAAAGGCGTATTTTATTTTCAGACAAAGGACACTGTGCACCGAATTTTTAGTTCGTCTAAAGTGAAAATATATGTTACAACATTAAATCTCTTAATATCATCAAATGATAAGTTAATTGAATCAAAACAGTAGATAAAATTGTTAGGAATGTTTCTAATACTGAGTTTCGATATTTTAGGAATATTCCTAGCATTTTATTTGCTGCTTCGATCAAGTATAGCAAACTGATTACAAATGAATTTTGTACACTACTGGACAATTCCCAGGAGTGTACAAAATCACGTGTGACTGCGGGAAGCAATACTATAGTCAAACTGAAAAATCCATCCTCCTACGTCTAGAAGAACACCAGAGAGACATTGCCTACAAAAGAACTAGAGCAAGGGCCCTGTCAAGCCAAGTACTGTTTTCAGTAAACACAAATGATGAAGGCCGTCAACATGAGATAAACTGGACAACAACCTCAAACCTTCATATATGCCGTGACGAGGTGGAGCGACGCATAGTCGAGTCTAAGAAAATTGTTATGGACCCCTCATCACATAAATAATAACCTCAGCTATAATCTACCGGACGTTTTCAGCTCTGCTATCCGATATTGGCACAGGCGTGAAATCAGACGCACGCAGCTGCTTAACAATAGAACTTCAACACGGACTGTAGCTACAGTTCAAAGCTAACTGATTTTATAATAGTCGTTTTATAGTGATACGATGTTTCTTATAGTGTTTACTTGCTTTCTATGTTCCCACGCCTGAAGTCGGTCAATTCGATGAAACATGTTGCGTTTTGAATAAATTTAATATACCAGGAGATAGTCAATCCGACTATCTCCTGGTACTGATATTTCGATAAACTGAACACCCTTGTTTTCACTTTTTTCTACCACTGTAATATCGGGTGTATTACATTCCAAGCTTTTGTCAGTCTAGATTTTGAAATCCCAGAGTATTTTAGCTTTTTCATTCTCAACCACTTTCTGGTGAACTTTATGCTTCCAATAGTCTTTAGATACTTTAATCCCATACTTTTTACATAAATGCCAGTGGATTATCTTAGCTACATTATCATGCCATTTACGGTACTCAATTTGTGCAATTTTGCTGCATCCACTTATAATGTGGTCTACTGTTTCTTCCTTTTCTTTGCACAATCTACATTTACTGTTTTCTTGAATTTTTTGTATTTTTGCCTTCATAACGACGTTGGTTTTAATGGCCTGTTATTCTGCTGCAAAAATTACCGATTCTGTTTCTTTCTTTAGTGCTCCATTTCTCAATCATTGTCAGGTCAAGTTGCTGTCAGCGCTGTCCTCTATGCTGTGAAGGTATTTTCCATGCAATGCCTTACTTTTCCATCTTTCAGTTCTCACTTTTACTTGGTTGGTTTTGTATTCCAATTTTGTCTCCATGGGTTTAAATAAACCCTCTTTCCTTACCTCAATTAGAAATTTTTCCGTTGTTTTCTGCAGGTAATCATTCAAATTTCGTTTTTCTTCTTCAATAACTTGCTCTACTTGTAATAATCCTCTACCTCCCTTTTTGCGTGATAGATAGAGCCTATCAATGTCACTGCGGGGATTGAGGGCATGGTGCATTGTCATTAATTTTCGAGTTTTTCGGTCTAAATATTCCACCTCTAGCTGGATCCATTCAACAATGCCTGATGAATATCTCAGAATAAGTGTGACCCAGGTATTAATTGCTTTTATCAAATTTCCAGCATTAAGCATTAACTTAAGGAGTTTTCTTAATCGTCTTATATACTCTGCTCTAGTTCTTTTTTGATCTTATTGTGCAGAATTTGTGATGCTTCCAAAATTCTCAAATATTTGTAGCTGTTTTCGAATTTTATTGGTTTGATTATTTCACCATTGAGTAGCTCGATTCCGTTCAGATCTTCAAACTTTCCTCTTGTTATTCCAGCAGTTGCACATTTGTCTAAGCCAAAATCCATTCATATATCTTGACTGAATATGTTCACAGTATTAAGAAATCATCCAAGTTCATTCTCTGATTTTGCATACAACTTCAGATCGTCCATATATATATATATTATATATATATATTTATTTATTTATTTAAATGTTTATTTAAATGCAATATAATAACGATAATGAGCATAATACGTAATGTAAGAGTCAATTACAACTAATTAATGTTTGACTCAGCAGTCAGAGAGCTGTGCATTCTAGTAAGTATATAATTTCGTACAATAGTATGAAAGAAAGAGCAAAAAAAACGATATAGCTATTTCTGGGAATATATGTTATATAATAGAATAAAGTTACATAACTCTTCATATTATGAATAAAATAATGAAATATTCCCCAATGTAATAATCGAAATTGACTCTATTATTGTTATTCTGTAGAAAATACAAGTATATTTTTAATAACCTGCTTTAGTTTGCAAAGTTTAGCTAATTATATTTTATACATAACACATTTTTACCAATATCTTTGAGGGCTGTCTTTTCGTCATCTGTTATTGTCTTAAAGGAGCCGCTTGTCTTCCTTAGTGTCGATTAATCACAAACTTTTGCCTTCTTAGTATTGATTGTTACATCGTACAATCAATTATTTCTAGAGTAGCATCAATTGGCTTGATTACTATCATTTGTCTATCGATTGTCTGTTTTCAGCTATTAATTGTTCTGCTTGGAATGAATACATACTTGGACCATCGCCCATGTGTAAAAAATTGCATTCTAATGAAAGATTGCACATTTCCTAAACAGTTTTATGAAAAGAAATATTCATCAAATGTTAACTCGATTAAAGCACGTTACTAAAATATGTTTCACTTAGTTAAATTCATTTTAAAATATTTACGTTCGGAAAATATGACTAGAGGTAGTTGAACTAATCAAAACCATATACATAAAAGTAATTTTATAATTATTTAAATTCTCTATATATATATATATATTCATTTATATTAAAATAAAAAAATAGAAATATTCTAATTTCTAGAGATTATATTTTTTAAAAAAATAAATAAATAATTGATTTAAAACACCATAAATTATTTCAAATATTGTTAATTAAGGTTGCAAACTGATGTTGATGTTGATTTTTTTTTTTTTTTTTTTGAGATTGAATGCAATCCAACAATACCCTTGGAGGGTAATGGATGGCAATGCTGTAGCCAATGAAGTTCTAACTGAGGCTCGGCTATTGCTGTTACCCTCCTGCCATGATCAGAGCTTTAATAGCTTAATAACACCTTATCCCTACACTGCATTCTTGCTTCGCCCCTTTAAGCCAGTCCTTATAAGGATAAGGATGTTGATTTTTTGATATTAGACTGCGGAGATTAATACCCTTGGAGGGTAATGGATGCCAAAGAAGTTCTAACTGAGGCTCGGCTATTGCTGTTACCCTCCTGCCATGATCAGAGCTGTATTTATATTTATATTTATGTTGATTCTTCAGATATTGATCTTCGTAATCGACATTAACTGAAAAAAAAGTAAAAATAAGTTAATAAAGAACAAAAAAAAAAAACTTTTTGTCCATGGTAATGAACTAAACTTTTCAGCTCTGTGAAATCGGGTCGAAAATAACTTGGCAGCTTCTTGTATGTTATTAAGTTTAATATCGATTAATTTACTGACACTAAAGATTTTTTTTTCTTTCCGAAAATTAGCAAGCTACCTTTAGAACTATTGCTATAAAAATCACACCCACATTTCATTGTTCGGTTTCATGTAATTAGGTAAAGAAAAAAAAAGTATATTGCCGTTTAAATTAATGAATTTTTTTTTCACGTGAATCATCTTATGCCACTAAAATAGGATTGGACTGTCCCTTAAAAACATAACGCAACTTTAATTTTTTTCCCCCTAAAGACTAAAATCATCCTAGAATAGAGCATAAGATAAAATTAGAAATACAATTAAAGTTTCGACATGCTCAGTTGACCAATTATGAAGACTAGCTTAGCGGATATTAAAAGTGACAAGAAACCATTAGATAAATTACACTGCAGTCGCAGTAAAGGCAGCAAATACATCATTAGATGAAGATCATTCTGCTCTGATATTGAGGTTAATGCTGTATTGAACAATTTCTCAATAACTGCCTTAATTTTCTCAATGTGTGTACGGGGAGGACTAAGCCACTGATTCATCATCTAAACACATTACCGCGATGCATTAGTGAAATACCATTGAGAGAACAATCAGGCTACTTATGGTTTCTATGACGCGCAGATCTTTGCGGATATAAATCGTGGAAGTAAAAGAGCACATAACAGAGAATTTTTATCTACTGATTGAGTGAGTTCCTGATATTTTGAAGATCATTATTATTTTTTAAAATTATTTTTATAGGTAATTTCGTTAATACTCTGTTCGTTATGCTATTAACATCAATAGAAGAAATGGAATTCATTTACTTTTTGCTGATGAGATTATCTTGTTTGCAAAGAAGGAGCTTAATGGTAAGTGACCTTAGAAGAGCAAAAAAAAAAAAGTTTAAAAATTAGCATAAATGAAACAAAATTGACGTAAAATTCATGAAAATTTAGTAAGCCTATTAGTTAATTAGTTAAAGAAAAACAAGATAAAGAATTAAATTAGGGTTTACATGGAAATGAACACGGGAAACGACTGATGAAACAGAAAGGCGGATGCGTATGATTCAGAAAGCCTTGGGGGAAAAATACTCCGCATAACAAAAATAGAAAGAAGAAATAATAGAATTACAGAGATGACTGGAGTAGAGGATATTGTGAAGTATTGTAAAGCATGTAAATGGAGATGAGCCTGACATATTAATAGATTAACAGATTAAAGATGGACAAAATGAAGCACTCCGTGGATATAAAAAGAAGGCAAGGTCGCTAAAGAATAAAATGAAGGGGATGATCTTCGAAAATTGACATGGCAAGGTAGACGTTGGCTAAAGACAAAAAGAACTGGAAAGTCAATAAGGAAGCCTATATGCCAGCAGTGGTTAAAAGAGGCTGAAGAAGTTATGTTTATTATTAAAACAGATATAATTCTTCTTTATTTCTATTATAAAGAAACTATTCGTTGGAATGTCTTAGATGTCACCTTGAGCACCTACAAAACTTAGCCTATCATCTTCTATATAAAGTGAAATGACAAAGCTACCCACATTTTCTTTGTTTTTACAATGCCCTCTTACAGTTCTAAGTATATATATTTGCCTCCTTCTCAACAAATAATTTAATTGCCAAAGCGTGCCTAGTAATTCCAAGTTTTCCTTCATATTAATCATCTCTATCGATCCGACTTCATAAAAGTGTTCCGTTTGCATATCTAAGTTTCAAAACATCATCTGATGAAAACTCTTAAAAGCAAGTTAGAAATTATACGCTCCTCAGCCATTAATGGAAACAATCAAAGTCGGCCACTTAGAAATTCTCCCATGAAACTGCTTGGTAGTTAGCGCTCGAAATGCAAGTACACTATAATCTTAATGCGAGAAGTTAAAAGGAACTTTAAAGGTACCACTAAATTTTGTTGGGCACTTAGGCGATTAAGTTTCTTTCTTGGATCGTATTACATGTTATTATGGATATACTACTCGTTTACCCAAGCATTAAGTTCTTCGCATTCTGTGAAAGCGAAATAATCTCGAGAGAAGAATACAAACAATATAATATATGTGCATTTAGCGAGCAAAATTAAAACATCGGGCTCTCGGATAATGCACTGAATAGCATATGAATATATCAGACTGTAATCAAACTGTTCTCTGCCTTTCTACTTATTTATCCTGGTAAGAGTGGCAAGTTAAAAATGCCACAACTTTATTATAGGACGATATTAACGAACTGATGCAGGATGACAACTGAAACTCTTGTATTTATAAACCACTGCTTTGAAAGTGAAGTCCGTTTCGATAATAATAATAATAATAATGATAATAATAATAATAATAATAATAATAATAATGTTAATAATAATAATAATAATAAAATTAGTCAATATTTCAATATAACTAATAACTTCGAAGTCCTTTTTTTTTTGTCAGTTTCCCAGAAGTAAACCATTGATTTGTCTCGTACAAACCAGTAGAACAATATTTACTTTTAATCGCATTTATACTGCTTAGTTTATTAATCGCATCGTAGAGCCTAATTTTTTTTTTTTTTTTTTTTTTTGAGAGAGAGAGAGAGAGAGAGCGAGTCTCTGTAGCTTAGTTGGTTCTTTGGTTGGAATCCTGTCTAGGACGTGAAGAACTCTAATCAAGACTTTTCAACTGAAAGTAAGTTAGATTGCAACCTATGGAAGCGACAAAGTATTTCCTCCTGGAAATTCATCTTGGACAAAACGTGCAGAATGACAGCATAAAGATTAACAACCCTATCATCATCATATGCTAATCAGGTGGGATACACCATAACACTAAGCAGAATACGATTAACAATCCTATCAGAGCATTAATCATATTGCAGGGAAGCTAAGTTACTTGACCGTCAGAGTTAATTATTATTAATGCGTAACTGAAGCGAGAATAAACCCTATCAACATAACTGAAACGAAAATAAAACCCTATCAATATATCAATACATATGCCATAATTTCAATGTTATTTTTTCAATATAATATGAAAATTTTATAATTTCTATATATAAAAAATAAAATGACTATTTTTTTTTATATAAAATTATCGTTAAAATATCAAATCTTCAGATATTTGATAAGATCTATATATTTTAAAATTTAGTATTATAAGTTTCAAGAAATTTTATTATAGATTCTGAAATTTAAAGAAATATATATACTGTATATAGATAATATTTTTCTTTATTTTTCTGATAATTCGCAATTAAAGGTTCGGGTAAAAACTAAACAAGATTAGATAGTTAAATCAATGATTTGTTTTCATTATTATGTGTGATATATGTATTCAGAAAGTAGGAAAGCCTTAATGCTTCCTTGAATTAAATAAATAAGATGAATAAAATATTTAAATGAAGTATATATATATATATATATATATATATAATTAAAATTAAAAATCAATTTACAATTAGAGCTATATTTTTTTCTAAATATCTACCTACACACAGAACTGAAATTACTATTTGCAGCGAAATCAAAATATTGTTTTAATGTACCTCTCGTTGATTTTGGATTTGTCTTACAGAATGCATTTATATATTCAAGTCTAATCTAACGCCAATTGCATTAATACGAAAATTCCGCCAAGAAAGGTTGTACATCTATTGTGCATATGGTCGATAATATCGACCATATGAAGAGTTTCTTAAGAAACCAAAGATGGAATTTTTCAAATCACTTGAGGCTTCTAAAAAAGGACATTCATTATTATTCATATTACAAAGGGATTCGAACCAACAGCAAAAACCCTGATGCCTCCATATGAGACTGACAAACTCATCTTCAAATGAAAAGATCTTATGAAGATTTTTTGCATTCTACATGGAATTCGCACTCAGGTCTTTCCAATCAAAGGATATGATCGATATTCACTGAGTTATAAGGTGACTGCAAAATAGAAAAGTTATTCATTCAGTCCAGATCTTGTAATGCATGCGTTCAGTATATTAAATGTTGTATGAATGTATGACTTTCAAACACGATTTCAAAGGTTCTGAGAAAAAGACGACATGGTGTATGAGCAAAACAATTCCAGTTAGCGATCAGACTTAATATCACAGTCGTCGGTAGCAACAGAAGAAATGAAAATGAAAGATAATTTGCGTGTAAAAATACAGCATACAAGTATGACACTTTTAATAGTCAGAAGTGAAAAGGAATAATGTCCTTTTAGATGTAAAGAGTAGGTAGATACGTTCAAAGGAAGAACTGAAATTATCATTTGCAGCGAAATCAAAATATTGCTTTCATGTACCTCTCGTTGCTATTGGATTTGTCTTGCAGAATGCATTTGTATATGTTTATTGATTATAATCTAAACCCCTCACATAATCAGAAAATAAAAATATTCCAACGGTGGTTCATTCTTTCTTATTCTCTCTTGCTCTCGTAAAGAACTTTTAAATATAACGAGATTTTAGAACGTGCATTTTCGATGTCTGAAGATGCCCATGAAACAATCAGGTATGGCGCTGGTCGTTGCATACATCAAACCATCAGTAGGATCATCAACTCCGAAAACATCAATCATTTTCCAGCATATTTAGCTTGTCCGCCCATGAGATTAGAGATGCGCTATTTCTAATACGCGAGTTCCTTATTAAAAATCTGCTGCAGTTTGAAGGTAAGCCTGGAAACTCAATTATATGTGAATAACTGGTTTCTGTAATGGCAACGAAGCAGTAAAATAATTGCGTTATTAATTGACTGAGTTTCCAGCTTAAGTACTTTAATTATTCCAGTAAAAAAAAATTAATTCTGTTTGCTAAAGAGTGGAGATAATCATTGTTTACGAAATACAGGATTAGTATATTAGGAGGAATAGATTTTTTTCATCTCTTTTTCGCTAGCGTAATTAGTTATTGTTAATATTGATTCAAAGCACATAAAGGATGCAAATCAGTCGTTCTTGTGGATAATTTGATCTTAAAATAAGCTCTTCAACATTTGAGTGCAATGTGTTGTAAGTATTTACACTACGTGCAAGAAACTCTCTTAGCATTCAGGATTGAAACCCGGATCGTTAATAGAAAATTTGTGTGTGTGTGTGTGTGTGTGTGTGTGTGTGTGTGTGTGTGTGTGTGTGTGTGTGTGTGTGTGTGTGTGTGTGTGTGTGTGTGTGTGTGTGTGTGTGTGTGTGTGTGTGTGTGTGTGTGTGTGTGTGTGTGTGTATTTGGACATTAGTATAGGGCCCTTTAACAACTTCAACCAGCTAGGAAAAGAGCTAAAAATGTCAGCAACGTGATTTGAATCTGGATCTGTTTTCAGCAAGGTGATGAAAGGAAGAATGCACCACATGAAAATATTCTGTTATGTCGACGACCTATGCATGTAATTAGCCTAGTTAATCGGTTCAGGAAATGTTGGAAAAGTCAGTGAGGGAAAAAACTGCTTGACGATTATTGGAATACTATATATATTCCAATATATATTATATATATATATAAATTTTGAGCAGAAACCCAAAAGTTCAAGAAGATTTGTCTACTATTTCAATGAAAGACTATCTAATTGTCTCCGATGAAAACACATAACACATATTAACATTTTCTTTCTTCATAAATTCCAACCCAAGTCGTTTCAAAAAAATAGGTACCTACTACCGAGAAACGGACATTTTTATATGTTAAATGACGTCAAGGTTCATATGATAATATCTGCGTTTAAGAGTACTTAATGAATATATTATTAAAATATAGAATTATTTATTCGATTATGTAAATTGCACGATATTTTTAGCGACTTTTGCTATTCTCCATTAACCACGTGTCGTAGGCAATCGCTCATGCTTTTCTTTCTGCTGCACACAAAACACGGAGCATCTTCAATCACAACATAACGGTCATTAAAAGCTTTTAATTTGACGTTACTGAGATTCATTATTTTCATAGATTCTTGCTGGACGCCATACATCTTCATCATGGAATATTTCAGACATTGAGTTCAATGAAAATGTCACGCGCACTGAATAACCATAGGAAATGACTTTCTTTTCATTCCTTGATTTCATTTTTAAGTCGAAACTTCTTTTAAATTCAACTGAACTTGTTCATTTGATGTATGAATTGTTTGTTGTTTGTTCTTGTGGAAAATTGTATAGAATGTGAATAATGGCACAGAATGGCACAATCCTCTCTCTCTCTTTCTCTATCTGTTCAGATTCCTTAAAGAAAGTTGAATGCATAGGAGAAAAACTTTAAGAAGACAAAGTTATTGAAATTTATTATTCCCTAACGTATCTAGAGTCACATGACATTTTGAAATGACCGAAGATTAATTGACGACTAAACGTCGTAAGAACCCATTCGCATCAAGGACGGAAGGCAATTAATAATGAATAAAAAATGTCTTACAAAGTGCGAAACTTATACTAAGATGTTAAAATTGAAAACATTTATCAATAAACAAATTGTTGATAAATTATCAAACAATTTATTACAAAGAAAGTTCGAGGTGTAAAGAAATAACAATTTAAAATAAAATTAAAATAAACAACTTTAATAAAAAATGACATTGATTTTTTAATTTATTGCACACTTATTTAATATCCATTGAATCAGACTTTGGTTTTCTTCATTTTTAATTTTGTTCTCTTAAAAATCACTTTTTACGTTATGTTGTGGCTATGTTTATGATTCTAGGGTATCGTTAGCGACGATTACCCTAGAATTTTACCTGTATTTTGTCCCTTTTGCAGTAAGTAAGGAACTATATAAGTAACTTGCAAACGAAGTAGCCAGTGTCGAGATTTTTTTCAAAAAATAAAATTAAAATACTTTTATATTCGAGGAAAATTTACTATTTAGGGATTCTCAAGAAACCTGTTATAATTTAAGATCTATTAAAATCAAGAGCAATATAACTGAAGAAGTTACTGTGCAGCGATGGAACCAAACCATATTAGGAATAAGAAAGAGTATAACTGGACTTCAACAATATTAAAAGTGTAAAAGTCGAAAGAAAAGGCAAACGGCAAACTGCTAACATGCCAGTAAAAGCAAAGCCCTTATGGTGAGAAAGAATCAGCAACCGCCGTACTGGATTATTCAAGTTGTACATAAGTAAAATGAGACGGACAAGATCATTTATCGAAAGTAAATGAATGTTTTTATTCGGTAGTTGGCGGATCACCATCCTACAGAGTGGCAATTTCTTCTTTTTCAAACAAAATTTGATTCATTGAAATACATATTTCAGTGAATTATTAAAGTGTATTAATAAAATCTTCCTGGCGTGGGAAGGAGAATGCTGTAAATACGCGGCAAGATGCGTTCATTTGTTTGACGCGCCCTCTCACAAAAAAGAAATAATCAGAGCAATTTCCTTTTGTGCAAAAATAACTAGGTGTACCAAACTATTATTCCGTAGTTTATCTCTATGCTCCAACCTTTCCGAATTCCATCCACGAAAGGTTGCAAAATGCCCTGGTTGGGTTAAGGGTTATTTAATCCAGAAACTCTAATCTTTAGAGTTTCAAGCCACTTCAGTCCTCCAAAAAGCAGGGTACTGGTACACCACCTAAAGATATCCACAAGCATCCATGCCTACAATGGGATATGAAACCAAAGCTCTTTGCTTGGAAAGCGGTGACTCGATCCATTCGTCAACAAAGTAGCCTTGATGAAGATATATATTCCAGAAACGATATAGATGTACATAGATAGACTATATTTCTTTTCATGTTGGATACACTGAAAAACAGTACACCGTATAAAAGCAATCGATATAAACTGACTTTAGAAAAAGCAAAATACCGAGATTTGACCAAAACATCATGAGATACTTTGCACTTGAAACACGTCTGTTCTTCTTCCCGCTTTTACTACATTTTTGAAACCATATCTGACGGAACACTATGGTTAATCTTTATGACAGTTGTCTGCTGTCTAAATATTGCGTATATTCTTCTGGCCAGTTTGCCTGTTTTATGTAAGGAAAACACCTTATTTCCCTGGGGAGAAACTCTTCCATTCTCCCCCCCCCCCCATTCTCTCCGTATGAGATTAACTCACATTCAGCTGAAAAGCCCTAATAAAAATCATTTTCGCATTCTAGTCGGGATTTGAAACTTGACAATTTCAACCAAACAGCATCGTTGAAACGGACTGAGCTATGGTTTCTCTACATGAAACACACGTACGCGCGCGAGCACACACACACACACACACACACACACACACACACACACACACACACACACACACACACACACACACACACACACACACACACACACACACACACACACACACACACAGAGAGAGAGAGAGAGAGAGAGAGAGAGAGACTATGTAGTTAGGATTAATTGCCATATTATACGAGAGTAGTCTGAAAAGTTCTTGGCCTAACAATGAAAACACGCATTTATAATTTCAAAATTATTTTTCTTTTTCCACATACTCTCCCTTAAGACTAATACATTTATTCCAGCGTTGCTCCAGTACCATTATCCCGTCCCTATAGTGGTTCTCAGTAAGATCTGTAAAATATCCCTCTACAGCTGCAATCACCTCTTGATTCGAAGAGAAATGCTGACCAGTGAGGAAGAATTTTAGTTTTGTGAAGAGATAGAAGCCAGACGGAGCCAAATCTGGGGAATAGGGTGGATGTTCCAAAAATTCATAGTGCAGATCCCTTAATTTTCCCACTGCCAAAACACCTTTGTGGGCAGGTGAAGTGTCCTGATGAAAGATGACTTTTTTCTTCTGCAAACCGGTCTTTTCCCACAAATGTTTTTGTCTAGTCTGGTTAAAAGATTGGAATAATATTCCCCGGTTATTGTTTACCCTTTTCAAGACAATTAATAAACAAAATGCCTTTAGCATCTGAAAACAACGATGCCACGATCTTTCCTGCTGAATGGAACCGACTTTGTCTTGTTTGGTGCTGAACAACCGACTTCCGTCCGCTGTTTTGACTGCTGTTTGGATTCTGGCATATACTGGTGAATCCAAGTCTCCTCCATAGTAATAAATCGACGCACAAAATCAGTTTTATTCTTGTTAAAATGCTCCAAGCACTGCTCACATGCTCAGATTTCCATGCGCGTGCGTTTTTGGTCTGCTGTGAGCAAGTGCGACACCCATCCTGTGCAAAGCTTTTTCATTTGCAATTCTTCATGCAAAATATATCCTACACGTTCTTTTGGAATGCCTATAGTTTCAGCAATTTCACGCACTTTGACTCGCCGATCATCCAATAACATATCGTACACTTGATCAATGATTTCTTGTGTTGTTACACTTTTTGGACATCTTTCACGTGAATCTTCAAGGCTGGTGCGGTCACGTTTAAACTCGGTAGCCCATTTCTTAATTGTCGGAAACGAAGGAGAAGAGTGCCCATAAACTTTTATGAACTTCGAATGAATTTCTTTCGGCGTTAAACTTTATTTTACAAAGATTTTTATAACTGCACGATACTCAATTTTATCCATTTCAAGGGATACAGACAACACTTTTAGAATGACTTGCAATTTCTCATGGATGGCAGACCAACATCGTACAGCAGGGATACTCAATAGGGTAGATCTCTAGGCGGAATGATTTGAATATATATATATATATATATATTCAAATCATTCCGATATTTCATTCAAATCATTCCGATATTCTGATATATATATATATATATATATATATTATATATATATATATATATATATATATATATATATTATGAACTTCAGCTATAGTCCGTGTTAAAGTTCTATTGTTTTACACTTGTGCGTGTGTGGAACCACGCGATCTCCAGTATCTGATAGTAGAGCTGAAAGAGTCAGGCAAATTATAGCTGAGATTATTGTTCATATGAATTTTATAGCTCAAGTTCATAATAACTGTAATTCACAGTCGAATATTATGACTTTATAATTGTATAGTTTTAGAGTGTCTCAATGTTATTTTCAGTGTCTTTTAATATCTTTCTATGTTCTTAACGCCTGATGAAGTCAATCTGGACGAAACATGTTGCGTTTTCAAATAAATCTCATTTTGTTATAATTCTCGGGTTTTAAGTCAGTTAATATTAAAAATGAACATATCCCAACCCCGAGTTAATAGTAGTAGTCATATATATATATAGTTATATATATAGTTATATATATATATATAGTTATATATATATATATAGTTATATATATATATATATAGTTATATATATAGTTATATATATATATATAGTTATATATATATATATAGTTATATATAGTTATATATATATATATAGTTATATATATATATATAGTTATATATAGTTATATATATATATATATATAACATCATTGTTAACATTGAAGATTCTTGATATTTTTTTTTATGTTTCCTATCGATACATTTTCTAACCGTCTCTTTAAAAGTATCGCAATAGAAAGGAGCATAAAGTTGTTGCTGTTATTATGCTGTTAATCTGTATTTTTGAATCTGAAATGTTTTAATGATTTCTTTTTCTTCACTGTTAGGTTTAATAGCGCCTTTCCTGTAAATGATTCATTCGGTTGCGAGGAACATCTTGTTGTTAAACAGAGGAAGGAAGGTTATCGAAGTTGTTCAAGAACAATAAATAAAACATTATCTCTGAAGAATTAAAACGGAAGTGCATCTTCACAATCATGAGAAAATTAATATCATTACCCTATGCTCATGTTTACATAGAAAATGGAAAGATAAGATATTTAGAAGTTTATTCTATTTTATTTCAAAAAAAAATTTCATTATATATACATATATATATATATATATATCAGAATTGAGAAATCCAATGTTTTTCCTCATAAAGTATTTTATTTGTTTGACAGAGGGTTTAAAGGTTCTACTGCACTGCAGATGCACAGAATAAGGAATCTTTCTAATTCGATTCAGCAAGAGCAATACGAAACTGTATCTATGCATTTATCAATAATTCACTCAGAACTCAAACAGATCCGAATATGTTAAATGAATCTAAAATGTAAATGATGGATTTTTATGGAGAAATGTAAGTTGTTGTCAGTTGTATGACGAATAATGGAAATTCAATAATATCCACGCGATAGATAAGTCCAGAGCTGTCAGATACAACTTTTCGTCTTTCTCTCTTTCTCTGCTATACTTTTGAAATCTGAATGCTACTTGCTGGTTTTCCAAGTGAGTCATGTTGTTTCGCGAATATTGCCAGCACATAAAAAAAATGCACTTCTCTGCAGGGATGTGAAATAAGTTGCCAAACAACATGGGCGTATGACGAGCCATAGAACAGTGTTACCTACAGTCGAAAACATTTCATCTATCACAAGCAGCTGCTGACAGGTTATTACAGCAGCAACTCACAGCGTGACTCTGCTCACAAGTAGCACGAGCGCACGCTTTCCATGACATCGTATCGCACTTCTTTTTTTTTTTCCACGAAAAGAAGAAGCTACATCATTTTTGTTTCCATCTTCTTTCACCAAAAATTTACTGAAGTGTTTGAAGGCCTGCTAGCTGATTTTTTCTTCTTCTCTCTTTTTGGGCAAATCTATTGAACTGAAGAAGGCGTAAGAATTCCCCCTGTTCCTTCTCCTTACCCAACGAGCAGCTGATAAATGATAGTTCCGGAACATTTACGGCCACGGTTTGATCTTCGCAGAAATATTTCCAAACTACGTACATAAATAACACTCGACGCATCGGACTTGCGCCGTACGGGTTTTCCTTGCTTTTATATTCGAAAGGCGTCGTCGTAAAAGTCTGTCAAGGATGTCCTATTCATACAAGTGTCAGAAACAGTGCTCGGTATTCTTATAAAAATACCCCCCCCCGCGCCCTGTTAAAATGCAAACTTTCAAAAAAAAAATATAAAAAAACTGCACGCAGTAGTTTATAAAACAACGGAAGTAAAGGAAAACGAATGACCTTGACCCTGACCTTGGGAAAAAAACAACCGGGAACGATTACTAGAGCCATGAAATAGATATCCATCATCTTCCCTGACACTTCTCGGAGACTGAAAAGAGATGGAGAATCAGTGGAATGGACTTGAACGCCTCAATCGTGTACCATGAACGAAAAGCTGACGGTATGTCATACGAAGACTCGTTCTACAGAAAATGAGTATTATTTATTTAAAGAAAGATTGGAGTCCTTCAAGATTTGTTTTAACAGATATAATTGTGACTACCAGTCTTTATCTAAATTGCAAGGATAGCAATAGCCCTGATAGTAGCGAAAGTTACAACAAAGACAATATTGAATAATACAATGATAAAGAAAACAACAAATTAGATTCTGATCTTGTGGATATGCTTTACAGAATCATGTTTCTGGGGCGATATACAAGAAATTCCATTTGTAAATGAATTTGTAAATAAATAAATAGTATAAAAATAGACTTAAAAGTTTTTTAGACTGCAGAACACGTTGGAATACGTTAGAAAGTAAGACTGACAGATATGCAAGGATTTTAAGACCGGTAATAATTGTTTTGCAAGAATTAAAAGCTCGCTTATTTATGTACAGATGAAGATTCAAAAACTGCTGAAAATATATTCAATTGTTTTAAAACCAGTAAGTAAGAGCATTTGAAGCAGTGAGCAACCATTAAGTAAATCAGATAACAAGCGAAGGAATTGACGAATAGAAAACTGTGTGTGTGTGTGTGTGTGTGTGCGTGCTAATTTGACTTTTTTCATAGAGAGATGGTAATCCAAGAAAACAAGTTCATTAAAAGTGTGTCGACAAGAACATGAATTTATTACATGAACATGATTCATGTTCTTATAATAAATTTTTATCACGCAATCTATACCCGATGATTTCCTTTCAATTAATGTAGGTTTTAAATTATTTAACTCATTTCGTATTTAACTTCGTTTCAAACGGGGATGCTGTAAATATAAGTGAGTATTAACTTTGTTATGAAAAAAGAGGAAATCACCCTAACATCAATCTTATAGTCCCGAGTCCTAAACTTGAGCGCTACTTGACCAAGAAATTTAGATCTAAAATAGTTCTGCAAAAACACGAAAAACTCTGGCTAACATAATTTTCTTCATTTCAAAGCAAAATACGAATAATGAATTTTTCTATGAAGTTATATTCATATTTTACATCAATAATGTTAAGACAAAAGGGACGAATTTAAAAAAAGCAGTAAATAATTGAATAAATCACTGACTAAAGTTAAAAAAAAACGCATATAAATCAAAACTGTTAAAATTAAATAAACAACACACGTCATAAATTCAAATAATAAATGTTCCTAAATTTTTATGTGGAAGGCTGTATTGTACGACACTTGAGCGGATCATAATTTGCTCATCCCTAGTCTTGACTCACTAACGCGAAGATAAAATATGGATAACAACCAGTTCATCGGAGTGGCTTTGATAAATTGGTTATTATACGGTGGTGATAATCAGAGAAAACCTAATAAGTAGTTTCCGACAAACTTGAATGAATTTGCAGGAAGAGATTCCACTCCAGTAAGTGCTTTGGCAGCTTTTGTATCGGATTTCTCTACCGTCACTTTTCTTAACGCAACGAACAAACGAACCGTGTCTTTGAAACAGTTGTATTCACTAAAGCGCTCTTTGCTCTTCAATTACCTCTATAATCTGGTAAGCCGTAGGCGAAAAACCTGATAAGAAGAACCTCGCAAAATAAATGAAAGAGTGGAGCGAGAGATATTAAAGAATAATTAAACAGTTACACAAACTACGACTTCGAGTCTTAATTAAATTATCTGAAATATTCAAAGTTTGAAAACACCACACACACACACACACACACACACAAATAGAGAGAGAGAGAGAGAGAGAGAGAGAGAGAGAGAGAGAGAGAGAGAGAATGAAATCTCTTCATTACTGCTTAGTTTGTATAACGCTTCGAATTAGTTAATTAATTAATTTTTTCTCTAGCGTTAGTTTACATATCATCACGTATGCAAATGAATTGATAATTACTGCTAAATGGCATCAGAATAGCAATTAGATTATCAATTGGTCCCAGCTGATGCTTTATTTGTTTATTTTTTTCCTTTCAGAAGTTTCGAAATCTCGAATTTAATTAGAGGGAAATTAATTTGATTTCCATCGTAGCTCCAATATCAGAAATGTCTCATGCACGTTATTAATCAAATGATATTTATTTTACAACCAAAGATATGCACTTCAATACGGAAATGTTAATTCTAAAAAATATATATATACTTAACGCATGCAGTTTAATGAGAACTACTGCTGAGAAATGTTCGCTATTCGATTTTGTGTGACAATAAACCTACGAATATCTGCATTTTGAAATCCAGAAATCCAACTTTTACAGTATATATATACCGTAGGCTCCGTTATCCGCGGGGGATACGTTCCAAGACACCCCCGTGGATAGTACCGAAAACACTATGTGTTTTCATATACATACATACCTATGATGATGTTTAATTTATAAATTAGGCACAGTAAGAGATTAACTACAATAATAAAATAGAACAATTATAACAATATACTATAATAAAAGTTATCTGAATGGAATCTTAGCAACCTCAGCAGACGTTTTTTAATTATTTATATAAATTAAGTGGATATTAAATCCAACATTATTTCAAAGCCAAATACAGAAATTATAAAAGTTTCGTGCGAAAATTGACCAGAAAGCTTGCGGGACAACACCGCCGCCATACTGGGAGTTGTCCTAGCCGAACTTTCTAGGAAGTGACGAACGCTCAAAGCGCCCGTATATTCGCCTCCTGTTGGTTCATTTTATAAGGTTTTATAAGAAATCTAAGAGAACGAAAACTCTCAGTACTAAGGAACTTGAAGCGTCAGTTTCTGGTAAAAGTTTCTGGTAAAAAAGTTTGAAACAGCTGTCAGACTAGTGAAACGTTATAAAATGAACCAATAGGAGGCGAATATACGGGTGCTTTGAGCGTTCGTCACTTCCTATAAGGTTCGGGCAACTCGTAGTATAAAGGCGGTGTATTCCCGCAAGCTTTCTGGTCAATTTTCTCACGAAACTTTTATAGTTTCTTTTATTTTAGTAAATTACGGTATTTATTTATTTATTATATTATGAAGTCGAGAATTTTCACCTTTTACACTTAAAAAGGAAGCACTTTAACGGCTTCTCTTTGGCATATCCGAATTGCCAGCATCACTACGTATACATAAGGGTATGTATGTTACCGCTAAAGTGCAGAAATCAGTTATTCTACAGATTATCTAGGTATTGTGCAGATTAACTAGGGTGATCCGTTAAAGTGCCGAAAATTGTTTCATTTCTCAAATTATCTAGGTAATCTGCAAATTACCTAGATAATCTGCACATTACCTACTAGGCACTCGTTAAAGTGAAAATAAGATCTTTGCTGGAACAACAGCAACGTTTCTTGTACGCTTAAATTAACATAATGTTATTTATTTTTCGATATCTAAAGAATCAAGTTAATACAATCAAACAATCAACAAATTAGTTGATAGAATCAATCATCAATCAATTAAAAAACTATAATACAAAGAATCAAACGGTTTAAAATATTATTACAATTAAGGAAATGAATTTGCAAAACATATGACACTGGCGAAACCAAACTAAAAGTGGAGGGAGAGGGGGGAAGGAGTAGGGAAAGGAAATGAGAGAAACAAACTTTTGAACTTTAACGATAGGGAAGCCGTTAATGTGCACATTACCTAGGTAAAATGCGGAAACCCTTGATTCCGCACCTTAACGGAGCAAATCAGTTAATCTGCAGATTAGCTAGGAAATGTGCACATTAACGGCTTTCGAGCTTTAACGATAACATGTATACGTAGTATACATATATACATAAGGGTTACTTGAACACAAGCACTGCGATACCGCGACAGAAGATCTGATAACCGAGAAATACTCAGAACGGCGCGCAATTTAAAACTCATGAATTGTCTATTACTAAAAGAAAGCCATACGACTTTTTCGGCGATGTAAAATTATATAGGCAAGGTGGATATTATATCCACCATTATTTCAAAGCCGAATGTTTGTAGAAACCAAGAAAGTTGACCCGAGAGTTTACGAGAATGTAATCCTCGACATCCCCGAGTTGCCTTAGTTTGCACTACTTGACTGAAGTAACTACGGCAACTCGGGATGTCGAGGATTGTCTTCCCGTAAGCTCGGGTCAACTTACGAAACTTTCATATAAATAGTTTCTGCAAACATTCGGCTTTGAAATAATGTTGGACCTAATATCCATTTCGGAGATGTAATTATAAATTGTTTATTTCTGGAATTTTCCATTTAATATTTTCGGACCGGAGTTGACCGCAGATAACTAAAACCGCGCATAGCGAACCAGCGGATAAGGGGGGAGGGAGGGAACTACGGCATATATAAACTCCCACTCACGTGAGGTTGATGACCTATATCACAGTAGCACAGTGGGTGAGCTAAAGATTTTTTTTTCTATTTCTTTTATTCATTTCTTTATTTTTTATAAATAAATCCTGCTCTAGAGACCAAATATAGAAGTTTTTCAAGCCACTTCAATCCTCCGATAAGCGGCGAGATGGCGTCGCACGGGGTGATGAATTTCATTTCCCACCTAAACACAATCACAAACATCCATGCCCACGGGATTTAAACAGGCAACCTTATTTGGAGAACGGATCAGATAACCACTCGGACAACCAGGGCTGAAGAACCCATTAAACTAGTTGTTTTTTTCATTATTTTAAAACAGACATGCCTTTTTAGGAAAAAAAAGTTTTTATGTCTTTGCACTTTTATTGTGCCCCCTTGAAAATGCAAGGGGAACTTTTTTTGCATGGCTGTATTGATACTCATTTTAATACATTTAACAAAATAAATACATTTCTTTTTCTCAGACTTCAAAATATGTGTTTTTCTTTTCTGAAACTGGAAAAAAGCTGTCAAGGAAGAGTTATTTTCGAAAATTTCTCAAGATGAAAAATATATTTTAAGTTCTTTGAACTGAAAGTGAGTTACCCGGTTGCATATGGAAGAGTTTTCCTCCCTGAAACTCAGGTTCTTCATCTCTGAAACAGAAAAAAACTAGCCAGAATACATGCAGTTAAAACACATATCTTGGCCTCACAACTTAAGTTGCTTTGGCTATAATTAAAAAAAAAAAAATCGCTTGGTGCTTAAATTTTAGGATAATAGCGAGCAACAGTTATGTCATGTTTTGGCCAGAAATTTCTGCAGGTAAAATAAAATTTCTAAATGATTAGCTAACTCGACTGGGAGGATCCGTCTACTTTCATGTACAAGTTACATGAAACGCCCCATATTTCAATCCATTTTGTTGGTCAACAGAATTCATTATCATCTACAGGTAGCACAAATTAATACTTCAAAGATATTTTTGGATATCTTTTTTCAAATTGAAGCAGAACTAGATGAACAAGAAATGTTCGTTTGAATCTGCTAGTTTGATACTGTAATATCAGAATAATAATTCAAACCCATACAAACTGATATAAATAATTTAAAATCAAATTTTGTAAATGATCTTTATTTGGCTTTTTATTTTACACTCATTTTATATAAAGAATTAAGATGAGATAAATTTGATGCATTGCAGGAGATTTGCGTTATTAATCTGTTTGTAATTATTTATATCTGGTGTTTGGTATTTAAAAATGATGTGCAACACTAGTGATGAATGATTTATAAGAAGAATAAATTTAGTTTAGAAAATATTTACCGTGATTAATTCAAAAGAATCAAACTTTTAAATGTTTTAAACCGTGTGTGTATTGTGTGTGTGAAATTTATTTCATTTTTGATAAATTTTGACAATCTGCTATTATTTCAGTTATTTCCTCTCAAAAAGAACCAATGGAGAAATTGATTCTTTTTGACCCCAATAGGAGGGTCTTCAGTTATTCTTAATCTACTAAAAATTTAGATGTTTAGTAGATTGGTCTTTTTAATAATTAAATTTTACAAGATTATCATTTTGGTCATATTTTTCTTCTGTTTCTTTTCTTCTTTTTTTTTTTTTACTATCCAATTTTCTGTTCTAGATTTTTTTTTTTTTTTTGCTTTAAGATATATAACTCATTTAGACGTAATCATCCGTAGAACACTTTGATGCATGTTCTCATTGGCTCGATCTTGCTTTTTCGTCTAATAAATCAGTATATTGCAGTTTCGTATTTCGTCCCACTTTTACAAACTCTTTAAATTCTATACACGCGCCTGACACTTCACAAAAGACCGATGGCTTCCTTTTGCCCGGCAGCGCTCCACGTCATTTCCTGCAAAAATGGCACTTCATAATTTTTTATCCTACTACGAGCAAGAATTTTTCAAAGTAATATTTGCCTGACACGAAAAGCAAACGTGATCTGCCTACCACATGAAAGTTACAAAGATTTGCGAGCTTCCGGTAAAAGCTCAGTTTATTATAGTCTTAAATCCTAAGTTCTTAAATTCAGTCTTTTCTGAATAAATGTAATTTCTTAATTTTTCTAATAATACCGTTTTAAATTTTAGGCTTCGTTCAATAAAAATCATGAAATTTAATATACATTTATATTCATATTCATCTAGAAATCTTTTCCTGAATGTGGTCCGGTATTAATCCACGAAAAAAAAATTATCTGTCTTTCAGAAAATATTAAAATTCAAATATGGCATGTAAGCTGTTGATATCAAAGATTAAGCTATATAATGATAAAAAAAAATAAATAAATAAAAAACGATCTCCAGCTAAACGTAAGGGTTGAGAAACACTATCTAGAATAATAACAATAATAATAAATTTGCAGGTTTCTTCATAAATTCAATATATACACGTTCCTTAAAAATGCTTGAAAAATACCTTACTTTCTACCATCAACAAAGGATACGGTATCCCTTCTTTCCTTTCCAGGTGCCTATCAAGTGCCCTGCTCATGCCGTGTTTCCTATTTTGTACAGACTGATCGTTCTGCCTTGGTAAGAATTGGAGAACATCAAGACTATATTACATTTTTGGAAAAGTCTAGCCTCGTGCTATTGACACTGGGCACAGAGTTCTTTGGAATCAGACAAAACTTCATGAGAGCAAGTTCACATTCGATCCTAGAAACATGTGAAATGTTTCCAAATCGTCCGAACTCCAACTGATCAGACTGCATGCAATCTCTGCGTTTGGGGAAATGATCTCCACTAACTGTTCATGATTTTTTAATTAATAATTATTTTAAATTATTTTTATCTAAATAACTTTTTACAGTTATTCCTTTAAAATCTAATTATGTGGTAATATATTTCAGCTGCAACCGAATAATATCTAATATACAACGTTACACAGACATCATCTCCCTGATGATGTCTATATAACGTTGGAAGAAATATATTGGAGTATTTGAATAAATTCTGTATATTTTTTGTAATGTGTGCAAGCCGTGAAAGTTATTTAAATAGCAAGTAATAGTGTAATAATGAACTATAATAAGCAACAGTACATGTATTACCGTGAGTTGTTGCAAAATGGTTGTAAAGGAAAGTGCATATATAAAAATAAATAAATAAATATAACATTAAGTCGATTTGCAGGCCTAGTTATTCGAGAGCCATTTATCCACAGGTGTGTCACGGGCAAAGAGGATGAAATAAGTAACTGAAACAGTCTAATTTCCAAACGACAATAGTTATTTTTCCTTAATTTCATCACGCATCTTTCAACACTATTCTGTTCGTTCCTACACGAGCATAATCCGATCGTACCTTCCGCTTCTTTGACATTCATCCGTTTGAAAAAATTTCTTCTCGGAAATACAGACATGCAGTTGGAGTTATTCAAATAACTACAGTCTAAAGAAAACTATAGATATTCTTCTTGAGATAGCCAAATTAAAATACACCGATCTCAAAGCGCTAGAAGAACTAATCTTCTTCGTTCAGACCACCACCACAATGTGAATGTATTCTTAACTTTGTGGCGTTCAGTCGGTCGGTACTAACCAAATTCTCAAGCTACATCGCATTGGTGAGTCTGGTAGTAATCTTGAATACATTCTCCAGAGAATAGCAATTAAGCTATCCATCTGAAGGGGTGGACTAATACAGAAATTAACCACCGTATGTAGAGGTACTCGTAAAAGTGTAATGCATATCTCTCAGAGAAAGATGTGGCACAAACCTCCCACAAACAACCATAATCATGAAAAGGCAAGCAAATCGAAATAGATTATATGCGGATAAAGGTAATCCTCCCAAAACTGACAGGTTTATTTTATAAATGTATGTAGCCTTAGTTCGAATCAAACTAATGTCAGTTTCAATCTCCAATCTGCTAAATCACACATGGCTTTCCTAACAGAAACTCAACTTTCAAATTTTCTGATCAGTAATCACTCGAAATTCCTAGTTCTCCTTTTTTTTAAATATATACAGATAAACTTCTGTTTTCTTTGTAGGCTATCTTTATTCTGGTTGTTGTTCTACCACTCTTCCAACGCCGCCAAGCATAAGAAGACAAAAGTTTGCGATTTTAAAGGACGTTTCCCCTAGTCTAACTTACCTAATAGCAAAATAAGTCCCCTTTGGATATGTGAATATAACAACACGAACTGACTTTCATTTTTCAAGTGGACTGATTCACCAGACAGGAAAGCGAAGTGTTTGCTATTCTATCGGAATACTAAATAATCCTAACCGCTTCCCAAATAACTTTGAGTCTTTGCTAATGAACCTATTTGATATGGCGTAAGTTGCAATGCTTTTCTTCTAGACATTTTTCAGATCATAACTTATTGTTGATTCTCTTTAGTATGGAGCAACTCTATTGCGGCAATTGTTCTTCTCGTGTTGTCTGGCATTATAGTAATGGTGTTCAGAAGAGGATGATATTTGGATTTCTGAGCACTATGTTGTTGGCTGGATTACTGTTTCTAGTATTTTTTTTTCCAAAAAATTGTACGTTCAGTACAATTATTTTTCCCAAATAATTGTACTAAACGTATCACTGAAACAGTTCTTAAAGCCATGCATACATTCATTCCTCATTTCACTTTAATTTCATTCCTCCCCTAAACCTTGATTCTCTAGAGTATGATAGGATTGTTCGAGAGAGGAATAAAGTATGTTGCAACTAGTCATCATTGAAATATCCATCTTCAGTTTCTCTCTCTCTCTTTTATATCCAAAACTAACTTTGAAAGTGAAAGGCGAGGAACTTGTATCACATGTAAATGGTGGTAGATTAATTTCATTATCCATGTGACATCACCACCACCCATACTGATTGGAAATTTAAATTTATAAAATTTATAATATTACGTAAGGATTAGTGAATTTGCATAAAAAAATAGCAGTCTTGCTTAGCAAAGCTACTGGCCTTAACTATTGTTCTTTCCTCATTACCTCTTTTTCACCCGAACGGTTTGGTTATATCGTTATGTACAGAAACAAATCTTGTAGCTTCTTATTTTCCTTCCAATTCTTGTATTGATTATCTTGGTAAATGTCTTCCTCCTATTTCAAACTCGCAACATTCAGAATCCCGTTTAATTTTCTTCCAGAAACAGATCATAAGAATCTTATCCAATATTAATTAAAGTCTCCGGATGCCATTCTGCAAAAGAGGACTCGTTTTGGGGTCTTTTCACTCTACTTTCATTATCATTTATCTAGATGCTCAGAAATTAAACAAACGTAACCTCTTCCTAAGACAGATAGGATAAAGATGGTTACAATCAAATCGCTATCTTATTATTCTGACTTCAATTTTTTCTAAAGTAACAGAGAAATCCACTAGCAGTTATCTTCCATGCTGAATGAAAATCTTTCAGCTGATCCTTCCACTGACATGACTCACCTTTGAGCGTATGTTCGGGAAAATATTGGAGAGGCTCCAAGGTTTGCTCTTGATTTCTCTAAGGATCACAAACGCCTATTAAGTAAATTCTTATCTTACGGTTTGTCTGATATTGTTGCCAGCTTTCTCTCTTCTCTCTCTCTCTCTCTCTCTCTCTCTCTCTCTCTCTCTCTCTCTCTCTCTCTCTCTCTCTCTCTCTCTCTCTCTCTCTCTCTCTCTGTCTCTGTCTCTGGTTGCATATTACGTATGACAGTAAATTTGTATATTAAAATTTCATAACTGGTGTTAGAGTATTGGTTAGAATCATGGAGTTCTGCTAAATGGCGCAATCTCTTTCTTTCTACATATCAACAATTTTCTCTATGGTTTCCATGACGATGCACTGCACTCCTCCTTCCCAAGTGACAAAACTTCACAAATAACAAACTTCGAGAAGATCTATTCCCACAATCCAAATTCGGATCTCCAACATCATTCGATGGGATTAAGATAACCTGGTTAATTTCGGTATTAGTCAACGCAATCCCGTCTTGTTTTTTTTCTCAAAAAGAACACGTTTTTTCTTACATTGATAACATAAAAATCTCTGGATAAGATGAGATATTTCTACTTGGGAAAGGGTATCCTCAGTAGCAAATAAACTGAACTTACTTTTCAAGGTGTTACTTTACCTCTGAATAACTATAATCTTATAAAAAGCACCAATCGGTGAATATCTACATGTGGGACGATTTCCTTAAGAGTTCCCTAAAATTCATAGCATAGAACAGGAAAGAGCAATTAGGTTGATTAATAATCCAAACACTCTCCAATTTATTGCAATATCATTCACACGTCATTCAAATAGCTGCAGTTCAAATAGTTTCATTGCATTTTCTAGAATATTTGCATGATCGCATTGGTGATTCCTCCTTGGCTTCTCCTCTAAGTCTGATAAACTTCATAAAGCGGCTATTCAACAATCTTTCGCCATGCAGCAGCTCCCAAATAACAGAAAACAATTTTTTTCGCCTTTCTTTCTTCTTTCTACTTATGTCTTTTGATCAGTCTTGTCTGTAAACTTGTTGACATTTATTTAAAGAGTTGTATATTACAGATCAGATGCACGTGCTCTTTACTGAAAAACCACGAACTTTTATGGCCTGATGGCACCAGTTACGGACAGTAGACACTCACTTATAGCTTCTTTTTGTAAATACGTTTTTGCTGTAAATTTCTGTTAGTAAATTATAATTTTTATTATTTTGTTTATTCATTTGTTTATTTATTATTATTTTATTTCTTTTTTCAAGTTTGCTCAATCATAGTTTTCATTCCATAATGTATTAAGCTCAGTTAATATTAAGAAATACAAGGATCTACAGTGTTTTTTTTTTTTTTTTTTCACATCCGACTTGTTCTAAAAACTGAGGTCGAAAATATGCTTCTAAAGCGAGCATGCAAAGATGCTGTCTCTATTACGAAAATCATTTTTGTAACTAATTATACAATCATAGTATTGATGTTTTAATTTAGAAATGAAAAAAATCCTTTAGCCCTTTTGTTTTTGTTTTCGCTCACCAGAGGGATGACGGCATTCGTTTAGTCTTAATTTTGGAAATGTATATGCCGAACCAATCTTCATTTCTCACTCTACCCTGGTTTAGATGCATTTCTATGACGTTCTGGAAAGGCTTCACTTGTCTCTTAATTTTTTAATTCTTTGTATATATTTTGTGTAAGTTCTACGGTTGATTTTGCTGGCTTGCCGATTAAAAAACCGAATTTCTTCAAACAACAGGGAGGGAAAACCTGCTCCTAAAAAAAAAAAAAATAAAAAATAAAAAAAAAAAAAAAAAATTATCTGGTTGTGACCACAGAATCGATTAGTGTTCATCTTCTACGTAATTGACAATTCCATGTATCTTATTACAGTGATTCTATAAGAAGTTAGATAGCTTGGAATCTTGCTTTAGAGAAAGAGAAAGAAAGAAAAACGGTACTTTTTCATGTCACTTCAGGCCTTCAGCAAGTAAAGTGATGATCTCGCACCGAACTATGAAGATGAAGACACATCTTCATCTCCATCGAGATGAAGACATTCACAAACATTCATGACACAGAGATTCGAACCTATAGATTTTTTTACCAAGCTATGCCGTCTTAGTATTCTTAATAATAATAATAATAATAATAATTATTATTATTATTATTATTATTTATTATCATAGGCAGCATTTATTACTAAAATTTTAGGTCGGTTCATTTATAACTAGAACTTTGGAGGTTCAAAGAAACATTGTGTGACAGATGTTTATAATGTGCATAATAAGCGATCGCGGAACTGACTGCGTACATCTGTAAATTGCAAGTATCGGTTTGCGTATCCCACAGACCTACAATCTAAGGAAAGCATTGTTCCGGAAAAATTTCCATTTGCTGAATACCTAAAACTGCACCACATTCAGCAATACAGCTTTCTTATTTGAATTAAATGCTAAGATAAATAACAACAGACATTCGAGTTAATTGGTATCTTTTCAAATTATCATTCGAAAACAAATGCTATAACAGAGCGAGAAAATTCCCTTGAGAAAATGTACCAATTTGCATGTTGCCATAGCAATGCTTATTGATTTCTCCAGAAATATTTTTCCCTTTTCGCGTTACCCTTAATAGTACCAGGAACTTTAATCAGCATATGTAAATATGAAGACAAAAGAATAGGTATAGAATGCACAGAACTAACAAATTCTTCTATCCTGTTCGTATTCGGATTTCGAGATAGTAAATCTGAATTTATTATTCGAAAGAATGGTAAACATCTTTAGATAAATCTTTTACTAAAACCATTAATCCATTTCCAAATAGTTACAAAGTAAATAGGATTACGAGAGATTAAACTGCTCGAAAATTTCACAATTTATTTTTATGGCATTTTATCATCAAAAGCAAATGTTTGCTCTCTTATGGCGAAGAAAAAGACCATAATGAATTCAAAAATCCATGGATGCCGTTGATGCTAACCTCTTCTGACGTGAAACAGTACATTTATCATAATTCATTCAAAAACTTTTGCGTGGAAAAGAATCAAATGAACCCAACACCATATCATATGGTTTCGAAGGCCTTGATAAAGTCATAAATAAAATGAGCAACGGTTATGTGCTAGACAGTTAGCCGAAATGACTGCTGACTAAGATAGGAACTTCCAAGGATAGCATTAATACAAAAGTTGGAGCTGCACTGACACTCAATAGACTACCTTGGCCATTTACAAGAACTATTTGCCGTGTCTGCTACTTCAATATCGATAACTCGTGTTACTCTCTCTCTCTCTCTCTCTCTCTCTCTCCTCTCTCTCTCTCTCTCTCTCTCTCTCTCTCTCTCTCTCTCTCTCTCTCTCTCTCTCTCCTCTCTCTCTCTCTCTCTCCAAGAGTAGATCTTTTGTGGAGAAATGTTAAGAATTTAAGCTATTACTCTAGCGAACGCGTTTTATGTACGGAGAGTCAGTCGTTTTTGCGAAGGTCACCTTTTGTTTCAAAACTTAAAGGACATACAATTGGATAGCAATGGTGTGTGTGTGTGTGTTATGAATATTTAATGTCTCTTTCAGACATGCTGCTACGCCAGGTAATAATAATAATAATCTTGAATGACCATACTATTCTTGAATTACTTTATGCACTTAAGGGCAAAGAGAACCGAATAATATCATTGCGCACGGCTTACAAGCAATTGTTTTGTATTAGTGTCATATAAATCTTAGTTTTGCTGAGCATTCTATAATGTGAACAATGGTCATTGTTGCTTAGTTACTGAGTTACGTCACGTATCATCCCAACTTTACATTATTTCATTTATCAGCATTTGTTGCAAGTCTCAATTGTACAATAATATAACAATACTTATGAAATACGATATAAAAATAAAATATAATGATTGGTAATGGCAAATGATAAAACCATCGCAGTAGGGTTTACTCGTATGTAAGTTCATGACTCGCTGGTGGTTTCGATTTCGTAATTCCACTTTCATCGGACAGTGCTGTTGCCCATCCATGTACCCCAGGTAAATGGTTAAAAGAGGAAACATCATGAAATAAAAACGTAGATGTTTATATTTATATTTATGAATTTTTATTCTTTGACAGGGAAAATGAAGCGATAGAAGATAATGAAAGGGGCACTAATGCTCACAAAACTGAAAAATATCGCACAGAAAAAATATCTGTGCCAAGAAAGAATACTAGGGTAATGTTGCAACTACCAAGAACAAACAAGTGGAAAAGAATATCCCGAAAGAAAAAATTACGTGTAAGTAATTCTTCAGATGATGCAACCAGCTCTGCTCCCTCACGTCTGCAAGATATTACCAAGAGAAAACTATCGCGTTCTGATAACGAATTCTTAACTAAACATGAAGGCTTTTGTTTGTTCCTAAAGAAAGAAAGAAATTTGGCAAAGCAAGTGAGTTTTCTTACCTTTTTAAAGAATGGAAATGATAATTTATAGATTTCACGTTAATCATTGCATTTTAGCATTACATTATCTTCATGAAAGAGATTAATACACCCCACTTCTGAAAATCGGGGGAGATGTCTTCAAATTTTTATTTATTTTTTATTTATTTTCAGAGACACATTTTGTTTTCTTGTACGGCTCAAGAGTCACATTACTGTATTTGATTTCATTTGTATAATGTGGCGTCAGGATTGAAAATATTACAAAAAATCCCCAGAAAAATATTTAATTTATTCACCTGATTAGGTGAATAAATTTCTTCTAAAATATTACATATAAAATTCATATGAAATATTATATTAGATATATTGATTATGTGAAAAATATTCAAAGTATTTTAGATATTACAAAAACTTTGAATAAAATAATGTTTTAGAAGTACACCATTTATTAATTAATATCATCTTTATATATGATTAAATGTAGGCAGACGATTATTTATTTGGTAGAGAAATAAAAAAAATGTCATTTTTAGGACTTCCAGGGTAACGAATGGCAATGCTGTAGCCAATGAAGTTTTAACTGAGGCTCGGTTATGCCCGTAACCCAGCCATGACTGGAGCTTTTAGCTCAATAACACTCCATCCATACAGATTCTCTTCATTCAGATGACGGGATAAAGAGTCAAGGACTCAGTCCATCGCCCAGTTCTTTTAAGAACTTTAGGATTATTTATATTTATTTAATGTAGGATTCCTCCCCCCCTCTTCCTCAATAGGAAAGGGGTGGGGAAAACTAATGAGGGATTAAGTATGCATTTTATGACTGTAGAACGGTGTGTGTGTGTTCACGGGGTCTGGTTTGCTTGTTTTTAGGTATGAAAAACGCGATTTTCCAGATGAAAAACCCCTCTACCTACGTATGAAATCGAACCCTGGTTTTTCCGACCTGGGTTCGATTCAGCCGGACTGTCTACTGACTGAGCTACGGAAGCTCTAGGTAGACGATGTAAAAGCTCTAGGTAAAAAAGTTCCTTTAGAGAGAAAGTTTGTATGTAATAGAATAAATTATTTAAACAATGTATTTAACGATAGATATTGTAGTTCAGTTTCCACTTTTTTTTTTTTTTGACCTTCTAGGATACCAGCAACATCATAGGTCCTTTGGTAAGGCCACGTGTATTATCGGGAAAAAACTCCGAATGCTGGAGCAGCGAAACTGTAAATCTTGTGAAAATTTTGGGGCGTGGATCATGCGGAGTGGTTTTCAAAGGAATCAATAAACACACCGATCAAGCCGTTGCAATAAAGGTTCTCGACAAAGAAATGTTTCATTTGGCCAACGTAAGTAATATACGTCACAGGTTGTGTATAATCGAAAAAAAAAATTAAGCTTATTTTTTGTATCTTTACGTGATTTAAACTATTTCTCTCCTTTTATCATTTACATTACTCGGTGACATTAACGCTATCATTTACATTAACACCATACAGTAAGGCATTCACTACTGAATGGAAAAATATGCTATAATTCAAAATTGAACACAAATGTATAGAATATTGGCCACTAAGTTATGGGTTGTGGTTTTTCAAGCCTTTCTTGTCTATCTTTCGCGTGTTCTTGTTTATTTTTTATTTGCATGAGAAATCAGACTTTCTGTTGGAATTTTACTTAAATTTGGCATTTGAGATCGTTACTAAGATTTTCTGAGCCTCTTAAATAGACAGGTTTAATGAAATTTGGTACTTGAGGCCCTTACTAGTAATAACATGA
This sequence comes from Typopeltis vanoorti, assembly GCF_054136105.1. Lineage (NCBI taxonomy): Eukaryota > Metazoa > Arthropoda > Arachnida > Uropygi > Thelyphonidae > Typopeltis > Typopeltis vanoorti. Next base: position 57,898,227 of record NC_143556.1, read on the forward strand.
AATCAAAGGATACACAATTATACTAACTAGTGATAAAGCCTCAAAACGGCTCTTTATTTAATTGCATGACGACGTTACTATTGAAAAATACAATAATTACCAAAACCACTCCCTTTTTTTAATTATCACGTCGAACCATTTTCCAACTTTTCCCACGATAAGTTGAAAACCTAAAACACATTAGCGCTGTAGATGACCAAGGTTTACATAAACTCGGAAGTCAGTTCTATAGATCTGAATGAGCTTTTTCCTTAACCTCAGGCCTCAGAAAACGGTGACTGCTGATATTATACCGGAACACGATTTTCATGACGTTTGTTCTTGGGTTCATAAATGATTTTTATTTTATGGAAGTCTTCATTTAGGTTTAAATTACGTTTAAGTTTTAAGTTACGCGAATTCCAGAGCAGAAAATATCTGAAAAATGCAAAATTAACACAAGAATCCACTTGTGTTAATTTTATATATTCAGAGAACAATATGACAGTTCCATTTCTTACAAGAATGTAAATGAAATTGCAGGGTTTTTTTTATAAAAATAACACATTAAAATAGGTTTAAGATGTAGATTGCCCAGTAGAATGAACTACTATGGTCTGGTTCACTATCACGAGCCGGTTTTTTTTTTTTTTTTTTCCTTCGGTAAAATAAGTTAAGTTGATAAGTGCTAAACAAAAGGGTACGAATCACTGATTAAATAATGCAGTTGGCTGAAATCTCATTTTTCAAATCGATCCAATAATCGATAAAGTTCTTTAACTTAACAACAGCAGCTCCAATCTACTCACAGTTTTAACATGTATTGCAGCATTCCTGGGGTATTCGCCTTCTTAATTATGTAAGAACCCGCATTATCTTCAGAAAACAGTTCTTGTGATGTTTTTTTATAGTTCGAATGGCGATGATATGGATGAATTCAGAGGTGGGAGCAAAGAAGCGTATTAACATTTGATTTGAATAAGATACGGGTGTTCCCTTTAGGAAATATACATCAATAGATAAGAACAAACATGGAAAAAGAAGATTAAAACACCGATAACGTACAGCGAAAATTTTCATAATCCGTTCTTGATACTCGAAGAGTAACGTTTAAAATACCCTCTTCATAAAAAAAAAAAAATATATATATATATATATATATATATATATTGTCTTAAAATAAAACGAAACCTAGAAATCAACATAAAATATCACATAAACGGGTAAAGTAAACAAAATGTGTAATCTCCATTAAAGTACGAGGATGCGCCGTAAAGATGAAGATAGAACATCAACTGAGGTGTTTATCAGAACTTTTCAGTCCCCCGCTCGTATTATCTGTGTTTTGCAGAACAGAATAAAAATAGGATATCTTAACGTCAACAATTGCAATAATCATTTAATTCCTTTTTCAAGATATTATTTGTCCTGATGAAGTTGGTTCGAAACTTGCTTGGCGATTTATTTTTTTTTTCTAAACATATATTCACTACATTATCTGAGAATCAAGTTATCTAGACCACACATCCCTCACACCAGCCGTTGTATTCCTCGATGCACTCACCACTTGAAGAGACAAACTCTTCCTTCATTCACTGCTCTATGAGAGAGAAATCTAGCTCTCAATCCGTTTCGTAAAATACACTTTTGTCTTCTTCCTGCCTTCCATATAATGAAAAATGTCATCCTACAACACCTTTTGCAGAATGTTGGTAGGACTTTATAATGTCCTACCAACATTTCTGCATCTTTATCATCATTCTTTCTTTCACCTACACTTGATAGTTGATATTTATATAAGGTGTAGTTGATCAAATAACTATCCAACGAAAAGTTAAATACCAAAGAAATTTAGAAACAATCCTTATTCAAACACATTGTCAACTACTTTACGCAGACATAATAGTTTAAAATCAGAAATTTATAGCAATTTAAATGTTTGCTAATTTGCAATTGAAGCGATTTAAATGATATTTGAATATTTTAGTCAATTTATTCTTCGGATATGAACTTCATCAACGCAATAACAGACAAGTACATAACAATTTATAAATAAAAATTTGATCAATTTGTTAAATGCAATTCAATGCGTGCATTATAACTGAGGATATAACTTGTAATTATAATGAAAATATTTAAGGTACAGTTATTTGTGAATGAGGTAATATACCATGTTTTTCTATAGATGATTTATGTTTTTAAAGGAATAATTTTAATGACTAAGGTAATAAAAACTCAAATAAATTACGTTTTTATTTTATGAAGGATTTCCATGTATTTTACAGCATTGGACTATCATTACTATATCTCTTAATGTTTTAATCATTCATGCAACAGCTGGATTTGAAATGGCAGCTTAGTACAAGCCATTAAATGATCTTTTAAATCAGCTGTTTTGTATAAATTATTTGAAATTGATATTTATACATAGTAATAGATTTTGAATTTTCTCAGGCAGAATACCTCGTCCGTAATGAGGAAGTGATTTGGACAATAGCCTCGAAGAATCACAATGTAATCCAACTCCTTGCCACTTTTGAGACTAGAGACTAGTGAGTAAACATGAATAGTAAAATATTGATAGATGCTATTCTAGGATTTTGTTGTCAACTTACAGATTATAAGTAAGCCAAATAGGGGAATTAGGAATGGGTAATCAGGGCTACTGATAGTCTTTTCTTGACATCCTCGCATATATTTTCTACTAAAATGAGTTACTTCACTTGGTCTGTAATTAACTGCACAATTAAGGATCGGTTTATCTATATCGAAACGCACACGTTTTTATCCCACGGATTGTTAGACGATGCCTCATTTGCACTCTCTCTCTCTCTCTCTCTCTCTCTCTCTCTCTCTCGCTCTGTGTGTGTGTGTGTGTGTGTGGGTGGGTGGGTGGGGAGAGAGAGAGAGACTTTTATTAATTGTGCTTCCTGCCAGAAGACTGAGGTAAGTCTAGAATTGTTTTTTCTTGTTTATGTGAAACCCACCCACAGACCCATTTTACATTTGTACAGTTCTTCTACAAGTGTAGTTGGGTTTAAGGTAAGAGTAAGCAGAAGTGTCCAAAACAAGTCTGAACACTCCTATTTTCAGTAAACAATTCACCAAATAAATCGCTATGGTGATTATATTACCACACTGCTATAATCATTTCAATATAAGCATCTAATCCTTAGCCTGCCCATGATATTAATGTGCCTATAAGTTCTCAAAAAAAAAAAAACTTAACTTTTATGTGAATCCCATATTGTATACTTTACATTAGTAAAAGTTAATCTACTTTTACAGTGGTGAGTGGTCTAAGCTTGAGAAAATTCACATGAAACCAAGTAGGATAGTGGTCTTGTAACTGGGATGAAACTCATCTACAATCATGAAAGAATTGTTCATATTTCTTTCATCTTTCATATAATTTGGAAATCATCTCACAAATTTCGGATAAGTTCAAATAAAAAAAGAATAAGGTACCTGAGGCAAATAAGACCCGCCTTATTTGAAATTTGAATAAGTTAGACAATTGTTTAGATTAATTGAAACAACGGTGTTCATATTAAAGTTTGTATTATCACTAATTTAAAAAAATACAAATAAGAACAATTCTTGCAATAATTTATATTTTAATCAAGTCGTTAGAAAACACCTTCTGTGGGCCTTATTAAACCACAATAGTTTAATAAAGCCCTTGAACAAAATTAAATATTTAAAAAAGTATATAATTATTTTTAATTATTATTATTAATCATAATTATTACCTTAAGACCAGTCATAAGGGCATACAAATACGCCACATTCTTCTTGGTGAGACCAACACACTCTTCATGGTACCATTTAAGACACCGTGTGCATTGCCTCATATCAGCAATTTTTCTTCTCTGCATCCATGGCAATACCACCCCCTCTTTTGACACTCTGTTTCTTTATTTCTTTTTTGGTTCTTCCTGTTTTTTTTTTAGTGGCAGCCTTCTTTTTCTTACTATCTTTTTCTTTGAAAAGATTTTTGGTCACTCTCTGGCCCTTATAATTTAATGCTTTTCTTCGTGGTGTTGCCTTTACAACTGCATAATTTGGCGTTGGAATTAACTCCTGAAACGATGACTTCAAAGAGTTCTTTGTTTTTAGATTTGCCAATGGAATCTCACATCGGAGTTATCTGAATCACGAGATAGAGGATTAGGACATGCTCTTACAGCTCGAACAGGATTCCAAAATTGAGCTTTACGTTTAGAAATTGTTGGGTTTCTCTTTAAAAATAACTTTAACCTATCTTTTGCTGCGAGGTCACTTTCTTTATTGAAGTTATTCCTAATTTCATTTTGTTCGAAAAATATAAGAGTTTGCCTGCATATAGCTTTTGGAGTTAAAGGGAGGCCAATTGAAGCAAACTTTACTATTCTTTCTATCAAGTTCTTCTCTTGTTCTTGTTCTTTCTACTGAGTTCTTCACAGTATTTCTTCCTAATCTTTTCGTCGTCTTTTCTGTCTTTAAATGGTTCCTTAATGTTCTTCTAGGTACTCCATAGCGTTCTGATGCTGCACGTTGTGATAGTTGTCCTCTTTGCACAGCTTTCATAGCTGCGTCTAGTCTTTCATCAGTCCAAAGACCCCGTTTCTTCTTAACTTCTGACATTTTCAGAGGCCTTTAGCAATAAAATAAGTAACTATTATGAGAAATCTCCAAAAAAAAATAAAATCATAAATTATAGCAGCTTAATAAGGCCCATCAACAAATTTACTGGGCCGTATTAACTACCGCGAACTAGATTAGATCACATCTATTTTTACGTAAAATATGAATTCAAATCAATTAAAACATTTTTTATCATAAAACTGAATGTTGAAAGAACAGTTTAAATATAAAAACAATGCGAAAAAAACAATAATTTTAATTAAAACCTACGAATTATTGGCGTAATATTGTTAAACGGGAAGACACAACCACCTCCCACAAAGGTCTAGGTCAAACTGACACAATACAGTCACTAGACAACATGGCACCACTGATTTGCCATTGCTTATTGCGTCCTGTGTGTGTGTGTGTGTGTGTGTGTGTGTGTGTGTGTGTGTGTGTGTGTGTGTGTGTGTGTGTGTGTGTGTGTGTGTGTGTGTGTGTGTGTGTGTGTGTGTGTGCGTGCGTGCGTGCGTGCGTGCGTGCGTGTGCGTGCGTGCGTGCGTGCGTGTGTGTGTGTGTGTGTGTGTGTGTGTGTGTGTGTGTGTGTGTGTGTGTGTGTGTGTGTGTGTGTGTGTGTGTGTGTGTGTGTGTGTGTGTGTGTAAGAAACCAAACCGGCACAACTTTCCGTAAATGTGAGTTTTTTAAAATGCCTTATTAGACGCTGGGCCTTATTTACCTCAGGTACCTTATATTAAATTAGAAAACACGATATGTTTCTGCATTAAAAAAACACAATCATATACAATATGCAGGGCATTTTATTAGATAAAATACATCCATATAACAATCTTTCACTATTCTAAAGCACACTGTAGTAAGAAAGACTGCGATAATTGGGTACCCCAAATCATCTGTTAATATAATGTTCGGAAAGGCAAAACTGCTGTAGACTGCCCAAAGAATGCAGTTCAAAACAAAGAGGAAGAAAATATAGGTGATAAATTAACAGCCTGTAGTAGCAGCATATGAGAAAAGAAGTCATACACAAAACACGCCATTCGAATCAAAACATATCGTTAATGTTATACTTATTAATCAACGAATTGTATCTTTGCAGAACTTTTTTAAGGAAATGTGCAGAACATACTGATATATGCATATATTTATATACGAATCTCACCTCCGAAAGATTCTAAACCTTTTGTAGAATGAGCAAGGTCGGAGATGTAGAAATTAGAACATACAGGAACTGTTATCGAAAATAAACACATGAAACATTTTTCAAGACCCATTCAGACATGCTGGTAGTCTCACAGCAAGCGACTTTCACAAACCCCCGTGCCATAGTAGGATTAACCATAACCTGTTGTTTGAGCGCAGACCACTATTCGCTCAATCAAACAAGGTGGAAATTGATTACAATTAGTTACTAAATATGTATTCCGCGAAAGGAAACTACAGGCAGTATTTCCAGAAGAATTCGAAGAAGGGTATATCATACGGCTTAGTGGATATACTGTATAAAGTTTTATTTCTGAAGACGATCCATATATTATTGTCAATGAGGTGACAAGGATGTTTGAAAACGTTTTTTAGCGGTAGACAATTCATTGATCAGTATTAGACTCACCATCCTGCTTATTGAAGGCCTTAAGTGGCTTGAATACGTGCAATGTTTGGTGTCAACAGCAAAGAAACGGGATTAAGTGCGGTAACCCACCATGTATACTTAATGTACGATGAGTTTAGAACCTTTCATGGATGAGATTCCCATTAAAAAGAAAAGTATGAGAGCTTCCGCAGGTCAGTTGGTAACAATGATTACCCTGCTGTAGGAAGCGGCAGGGTTATGATCACATCTAGAATGTGGAAAATATTTATTTCTCTACGGAAGCACTTGTTTGTTTTCGTAGAGAAATTGTTTTCTTCTGCAAGATTAACCATCCCATTTAGCTTTAATGAGGTTTTTATGAAGATAAGTTATCTTGTCCTGACAAGCTGTTCAACCTAATGTATTAAGTCAAAGGGAAAATGAAATGAAATAATGTTTATCGAATGTTTCAAGATGTCAAGAATATAGCAATGTGGTAAGGAACCTTAGAGCTTCTGGTTTAGAATTGCAGTTGGAGGATATATCTTTCTTTCAGAACAGCCTAGAACTTTTATTATATTTTATCATATTTCTCATAAGAGAAATTTAGATCCAACCTACAGGAAAAGAATGCTGGAATGCATAGAAATTGCACTAGATGAATATAATTAGAGAAAAGTAACGTCCTGTATATAACACTTTGTGCTCTCTGCAAAGATACATTCTTCTCCACCCCTCTGTCCTATATTATAATTGCTGCCGCTTTAGCTGCAGAGTGAGAATGTTGAATTGAGGAATATTCCTGGCATTCTTTTCTTTAAACTAGAAAATAATGCAAACTCACACTCAGCTTGATTTTTATCACAATTCGATCCATGAAAGAGAGCCAGATTTTTCCATAAAAAGTGGTGCGTGATTGGAATGGCTTGCCTTTGGAAGTAGTGAGTGCATAGATTCTGAATGAATTAAAAAAAAAAAGTAGATATTGTGAGCAATATGTGGTCTCTCTTGATGGGTCTCTGACTCTCTGAAGGTCTTGTGTGATTTAAAAAAAAAAGCAGCTAACTTTTATTCCCCTAACTTTGAGCGACTGAGCAGACAGCTGAGTGTCCACAAGACAGCCAATCAGAGATAGCTGGTTTAAGACTATCATTAATTATACACGGCATCCGGTGAAGAGAGGCAGATGACACGGGTCTCCATCTCTTGCTTCCTAATCCTAACACTATGTTTACTATTTGAAAATAGCGTGGGTTCTACGGTCGATTTTTTTGAGTTTACAGGACGAGAAACCCGAGTTTCCGGGAGAAAAAAATCCGCTTGCCCATGTCAGTAACTCGGGAACCGGACGAAAAAAGTAAAACGCCTTCCTTTTGTCGGTGACTAAAGTTGAACTCACGATACTCTTTCTTCGGGAGGTTTGGTGTCGTGGATGCCACACGTCAATTCCACTGAGCTATATAGGCCTTGTGTAATAATAATAATAATAATAATAATAATAATAATAATAATAATAATAATAATAATAATAATAATAATAATAATAAAAGGTCTGAACCTCTAGAACCGCACGGGGACTGAGGTTTAATCTGAGATTCCTTCTCTAGAAACCAAGCATGGAACTTTTCAAGACTTCATCCCCCACCTCCCCAATAATTAGGATGCGGTCCTACACTGTTCATGAATCATCTACCACCTAAATGCATTTAAGAACACCCATACTTGAGAAATTCTTTATGAGGTCGTTTTAACTGAATGTGTGTTTGCCAGTCTCGTATGGTGGTGATGACAACATCTTTCATCCCGAAAAACAAACTACCGGAAGAACATTAGGCACATAGCCTTTATTTTTTCCTCCATAGCTTAAGATACTCCTAATCCTAACACTCAACAGTATTGTACTTCTGCTCCGATGTTCATGGATACTAGGAGAATGGCAATACTATGTGTCAAGCAAAAATAGATTGTCTGCTAATCCATTAACTACCAATGTAAACAAGCCTTTTCGGTTGAACTGGTTGTTAGTATCCAATGAACGGAAAGCTATACAAATATACAAAGTTCAGTCTACATTATCGTTTAATGAACTCATAATTTTCTATGTTTTCTGTGTGATCTGAATATTGCTAATGAACAAAATATATCTGGAGACCTTGGACTTCTAAGCTCCTTGAACTACGCTATAATTTAAGTCAACAGAAATTTAATTCAGACTCATCTACTAGTAGTTAGTATTCATTTTATAGCAATTCGTTAAAATAAAGATCAGCATAGAGAAAAAAATATAAAATAACATAAACAGAAGAAGAAAAAAGGCTGCATTTTCAGTATATAGCGGTTTTATTTTAAAGAGTGCTATACTTTTTTAAAGATATTTTGTTGAGAGATATGCAAGCGAAGAAATCGATATTTATTCGTGGTTTACTAAAACTAGAACGCGTTGCCTTTTACAACTCACAAAAAGGATATCGATTCGTTCAATATCATATTGCTTCTGGTCTCGGGAGATCATTATCGAGGATTACATTTCAGTGAAAAAAAAAAAGGATAGGGCATTAGAATATTACAGGGGAAAAAAAGAACGAGAATATGAATCCAAGTAAGATGTAAGGTTTCTTCTATACGAGCATGTGCTCCCTAAAATTTCGAACAGTGCTGCCGATTACAAAACAAAAGAAAAAGGCAAATCCAGCTGTCGCGAGTACACAGTATTGCCAGATTTGTTTCTGCGGAGCCATTATGCTGCCATGAGACGACCGTCTAAGACAAACGTATCAAAGCAGTCTTCTGTAAAAGATCACCATGTCCAAAAGGAAATGTGATATTCCAGTGAAATCCGATAAGAAGAATAGTAAACTTTTTACTTTGGCTACGAAACTCCGCATTTTTAAACGGTTCGATAATGATCAAAGAAATGCAAGTATCAGCTAGGCATTAACGAGTTTACGGTGAAGGTAAAGTTGCATCGACATCTTTTAGTGTGCAGGCAACTAGAAACAGAAGCCTTGTTTTGGTTGTAATGAGAATCATTTCATAACTGGGCTGGAAGATTATAATAAAAAACGAATTATAATGCCTGGATTCGGATTCACAGTCACTCAGTAACATGGTTCTTATAAAATTGGAGCAACAGCGTTCCTACGAGGAAACGAAGAAATTGCGACTGAAGGACAGGAGGGAAATTTCGTTCAAGTAACTCTGAACAGATGTTTCGAAATTTGGAAACTGTTAAACAACAAATTGAATTGATTTTGATCCGAATGTGGAAAGAAGCATGCCAGTTCGCTGAACCCTAGAAAACTGAATTAAATGATATCAGAAATTGTATGAAGAGAAAAAAAAAGGGGGGGGGAGCTACAACTGTTCAAATGACGCTTGGTGATCCTTCTATTGCGCTATACCACCAAAAGGATTGTAGTAGCCTACTAGAGGAACGTTTTTTAAGGTCTTTTTCAACCAATTCCGGAGTTAGTCGATCTTTGGAATGAGCAATTACCTTTTTTCTCGAGAAAACTCTCGTTTTAATTCAGCAACTGAAGATGAACCAAAAGGGATCACGAAATGAGAGCAGTTGTCTACTGTTCTATCTTGTGCCAGCTGTCATTAATGGCTAAATGTCAGGGGGGGGGGGAAATTGAGCTTCGAAAAAGTTAGCTAGTTAAAGCTAAAACGGCTTCATCTGCTCCTCTTAGAATATTAAAGACGTTACTGGATTATATATATATTCAACGCAAATGCATCTTGTTGTTTTCTGTTGCACAGATTCGCCCAATTCAAATGCTAGTAACAAATTGTTACGAGCATTTGAATTCATATTGGGCAATGAAAACGATATACCACCTCAAGATATTCACAAACAGCAGAGCCACATTGAGATTGCCACTTGCTTGACCGATGCCAGAAAGAGATGCTATCGATTAAAACATTCCGGCTGATAATGAATGAATGAATGAAACGAAACCAATCTGTTCATACCATGTTACAATACCTTAAAGTGTAATCCTGAGCAATATATCATATGAATTGAAATAAATCCATACAATTTCGTGAATTCTTTTAAACTCATGTCACACTAATGAATATTTACAACCATCTCTATCACGACCATTATTTTTTAAAGAATCGGCAAGAGAATATAGGTCACGGTGCCACCTTCATGCGAACACCTTGGGAATGACAAATTACTTTCCTTCGCGTGACATATCAGCAGGTTTTTTGGTACCCCAAGTCGCATGTCTACAGAAAATCCTCGCACACTTCCGAACTTGAATAAAAGACACTGTCTTGGAGGTAGCCAACATGACAGAAGATACTTTCTTGTTGTAATATATACCGTCTAAATAATTTTCTTCTTTATGGCTAATCGAAGAAGACACATTGAATGTGTAATTATAAGATGATACATAATCCAATGTCTTTTTTAGAATCTCTGTTCAAGTCAAAACTGTCAACTAAAGCATCAATATCAAATTATTTCGCCAACAATTATGTGCAATTTCATCGTTCTGTATTCAACTATTCTGAAATGCATTGAAAACAGTTTTCTGATTAATAGGAAATTTTTTTTTCTAGCAAAATAAACTGGCCAGAAAAATAAAGACATTAAGCTAGATTTGTGACCTTAGTTGTTTCTACGTAATGTCGTAACCTTTAACAACAATAACCTTCTTGGTTAATATAAGAGAGTTTATCCTTTTTGAATAAATTAAAAATATAAAGTTCGTATATTTCAAAATAAAGAATTTTTGATCCCGTTCAGTAACTCATGTGCTGTGTTTCATTTCGCTTTATTCTTTCAATTGGTGACGATGGGTCAGTAATTAAAATTTTATCTTAAAATAGCACTTCATTTTTAGATTATACTGTTTTGCAATATATATATATATATATATATATATATATATATATATATATATATATATATATATATATATATATATATATATATATATATATATATTGGTTACGAATAAATACCAAGTTAGACAATCTAAAAGTATCCAAATTACTCCAACACTTTGAATAAATTTGAAAAATATTGCGCATCATATTAAAATCCGTAAGTTACAATGATCAATTAGAAGGAAAAGAAAATTTCTTGATACTCATTAAAAAGGGGTCGATGGTTATAATTTTCATCAAAGAGGGTTATTCTGACCTTGCGAAAAATATTGTTAAGTTTTTCATAAAGAGTATAAATATAGTTAAGTTTTTCATAAAGAGTACATGCTCATTATGAAAAACTTAACTATATTGGAGACTTCTAAAGCCTTGTAAAGGAACAAAATATTTCTCAACGTATTATATTACAACTAAAGTGAAATATTTTCCCAAAGCTTGAAATAGAGAACTCGTGATATTTAAGTTAATTTTCCTTTTTCTCGTGCCAAAATATACCTTAAGAATGACTTCTCTTGATAACAAAAAAATCTTAGCATGAATTGCTGGAAAAGAAGATATGGATGTTGGATTTTGGAATCACACACAAAGTACAATGGATGATCCCATTTCCATTCACCACTACATACGAAGTCTACAGTATCATATCACTTTCTGAATTGCGATTAAAATACGAGCTGATTTTACGGCTATACTTTTTTTATGTCTGCTCATTTATATCTGGAACACTTGGGAACTTCCCAATGATTCCAGGATGTAATTCTGGAAACATTGGAAAAAGAATTTTCTGGAATATTTGAACAGCATTCAATGTGTTTTAAACTCCGTCCCATGTCCGCTTACATACGAAATCTAAAAGTTTGTGTTTGTGTTCTTCTCGTGTGTTCTCTTTTTTGATAGGGTAAAACTTTGGTTTTCGAGAGAGAAAAAAAATCTTCACCCTCAGATGATACTAGCTAACCGCTTTCAGTTGAATATAGCCTTTCTGAACATTTCTGGCATACAAAATAGGATTCAGATATAAGCCTTTCCAACCAAAGGACGAGTCGCTACAAATGAACTATTCAGGTGCTATTCTTATTACATATTGAAGCACAATATGTCTAACGCTCCTAACTGTTTTCTTCCTAACTCGATGCATTGCTTGCCTACGAAAGAGACCAGCATTCAAATATCATGTGTAATAGCAGTTTTTCTAGGTATTTTCTCACAGAAGACTAAGTTCATTCTAAAACTGGGTGCAAAATAAATAAATAATTTTATTTATTTTTCAAAGAAACTAATTTTTTTATCCCTACAAAACAGAAAAAATCCGCTCTTAAATGTAAGCATTTGACAGATAATGGTATTTCATTACATACTCTATCATATCAAAGTTGGATTTTGAAAGCTTTAACAAGCTGTCAGGCTAATAGCAGAAACAACTGTGGTGATTACAATAAAGCTTTCCTAGGCATAAACTTTTTCCTTAAAACAAATCTAATACATGTAACCGAAAATTAGTCCACCTACAATGCATTCCTAAGAAGGGTGACAAATTCTTTTATCAACTTATCGCCCAATTTCTCTCACTTGCGTTCTTTCTAAAGTAATGGAGCTACCAATTCCAACTTCTACGTTACGTTGAAGGCTCTAATAAGTGATCTCCAATACTTCTACTACTGTCAATTAAGAAAAGGGATCTGCTTACCTATGTCACCTATATTTCACGAGTCTCAAGTGGCTATTCTTCATATCTCCAAGGCTTTCGACCGGAGCTGGAGGAAGGATCTATTAAGTAAGTTCCTATCATTTGGTCTAGCCCGTAATTTCTGCAATGGATTGCCAGCTTTCTGACTGGACGCACATTACAGGTATGGTTGAGGGCTCATTATCTTCAAATTATGCAACTAATGTTTGGATTCCACAGGATTCTGTTCCCATCCTCTTCCTTATATACATATCAATGAATTATTCCAGTTGGACGACAAGCCAGTGCATATTTTTATGATGACAGCACCCCACTCTCCTCTTTCTTACTGGACAAACCTTCTCTTCACTGATCACCACAACTCCAAATCTTGATTTCCAAATTATGTTTCGATGGGGTTCTGATAGTTTTGTTAATTTCTACAATAGATAAAAACAGCTCTGCCTTATATCCCCCCCCCAAAAAAAAACTCCGCTTTTTCCAGTCTTGACAGCAGCAAAATCTCTAAAAGATGAGATCTTTCTTCTTGAGATTACTCGATCATCAAACCCATCTTGGAATAAGCCCATTATAACCATTGCTTTCTTAGCATCCAAAAAATTAGGATCTGTCTTTCGCTCAAGGTGTTACTTTACCTCTAAACATATATTAGTCTTACACAAGTCACAAATCCACCCAACAACTGAATACTATTCTCGCATATGGCATCCCAGATGCGAAAATAGTCAGAGAGACGTGTGCCCTAAGACCTCGCTATAAAATATTTGACTCAATACAGAAGATAAACCCGTTTCTCATTAATTTACATGTAACAACTACAAAGCACTCCTTCAGGTTTAACTCCAAAAGAACAGTATTTACAATAATGCACAGTAATTAACAGCGCATAATTAAGTTAAAAAAAAAATTCAGATTTTAACATAATAATACAGACCAGGGTAAGAACAAAGCTTGTAATAATCTTAGAAATATCACCTGTTCCCCTCCTAACTATAGTGAAGAGAATTTTATTTGCTCATTTCAGAATTTCTACTATGCATTTCACAAAATAAATAAATAAAAGTTTAAATAAAATTTTAAAAAATAGTAATAAATTTTCGAAGATGTGGACCAACTACAGTAGCTTTTATAAATATAAAATTAAATCGTGGTGAGAATTTTCCAAAGTGAATAAATTCAAGAAATCTCGGAAACGAAGGCTACGCATTTTATTCAACGCGAACATTACTCACATCTGAAGTAGCTATTTTCTATGTCTGGAATTCGGGTTGTGCTGCTATTAAATAAATGCGTTGTTATGATCATTTGTTATGTGGCCACTGGCTCCAATAAGAAAATTGCAAAACTTTGATATCTTCTCCCTGACAATTTCATTCCGTGCTGAATATAACACAAGTCTAATTTGCCAGTATTTCGAGTCAAAGCAGTCTGTTACTACATAGAAACATTGTAGTATATGATTTCCGATTCACAGTACAACTACGGAGATATTTTTCCTGAATATAGTCTTGAAGGTAAAAATCAAGAATGATTGAACATTTCCTATTGTTTTTCCTTCACATGACTGACACTTGATCACATGACTGACAAAAGAAATTTGTCAGTCATGTGATCAAGATTAACTCAATGAATATTTAAATCTTACTAATAAACACGCCCATGTTCAGTACAGTATTGTATTTTCATTGGCATAGCTAGCGCATCCTAGTGGTTTGAAATTTTATATTTATAAAATTTGTATTAATTATCAAAAGAATAAGGTAATTTTTTTGTTTGGTATCTCAGTAAAAGAAATTAAATTTTTTAAAAATTATTTATCCACTGACTCAGGAAAAAAATATCTTTATATCACAAGGTTTCCCAGACCTAATTCTAGCTTTTGAAATCTTAGAATAATATAATAACTTTTAAAAGTTTATTATTGTTAAGTAATACCACTAGGTGTCCAAGGACTCACTCTATGCAATACACTGTTCATACTACTTAAACTTTCATCTACAAACAACACCACACCACAATTCATCAACTACACACCCCGTAAATTAGAATAACATAGTAATTGAGAAATTGGAATGATTAAAAATAACTTAATTAGTAAATCATTAATATTTTAAGTAATTATCCATTGTGTATATTTATACACAATTAGCACTTGTTTCTTTTCAAATCCAACTAACGATTTGAGTCTCATCATGTATTCATTTTTCCAACTGCTCAGTCCATCCTTGGAGTAACCAATATCCGAAGAAAATGACCTTTAGAAAAAAGGCTACAAAAGATTAGGATTCTGCTCTTAAAATTCTGAGGAATATTGCCTCAATAATCTAGAATTAACATTACCTTTGAAGATTCAAGAAACTTTATTAAGAAACTTTATAACCTTCCAAATTTGTGAACTAAATAGATATAATCTACACTACACTACACTATACTTATATTTCTATAAGGATTCTTCGTATTTACATATATTCAAACAATGCAAGGCAAGTAAAGATTACTGTACAACTAATGTTTTAATTTTTGTCTATTTATAACTAAAACAATACTTTGCTTCAAAATATGTGCGTCTTGAATTCTTTAATAACACACTATTTTTATAGTTTGCAGCAATTTATAGAGGTGTTTTGATTTACATGTGACCTCTCCTCCCCTCACGAAGGATTCGCAGCAAATCTCAGTGCTCCATAGGCAGATTTATGCAAGTGTTACTAGGAATACTGTAAATATTCCCAGTAACACTTACTAGTTGTTCTATCCACAAAAAAAAAGTCTTTGTAATCGTCCATAAAATATAATGATTTCTTTGAATAATTCCAGGAAAAGGAAACGATACTACCAGTAGTTAGGCTAAATAATAGCAAGTATGGTTTGAACACAATACTCATGAAAATTCAATACAGCAGTTTTTGAACTTTATGATCTTTTAAAAATCATAACAAAAGTTCATTTAGAAATTATAACCAATTAATGAGATTCGATTCTCTGTCATTTTTTGCATAATAACATGGAGTGAGTTCAAGGGTTGACTGTAAAACTTGTGTTTATAGTAGCTTTAATTCTTAAGCAAAACATTTACGTGATATTTGAAGTACTGTATTTGCGCAAAAACATAGATCAATGAAAAGCAATAAGATATCTCAAAATGCACATTACTTACATTGCATCCAAACTTAAGATGTTATGCCTTAAAATTCAATGTTACCCCTCTGGTAACAGAATTGTTAATCTAACTTTTAATCCAACACAGTTATTAATCCATATTTGTCAAATTTTCTTTTCTGTATACAGTTATCTATAATTTTTCCTTCACATGTTGCGTTTCGTGGTCTGTCATGTCCAAGTAACTTAGTTTGACAGAAACCCAATTAATACCCTGACAGAGCGGTTAATCCTATCTTCATAGTCTGTTATGGCTATCAATTATATGTGTAATATGTTTTTCCAGTTTGTCTGTCTTGACGGATGAAAAACCAGTTGCCGGGGAAAGAAACCCTACTACTCCGAATGAGAGAGATCACTCATATTCAGATGAAAAGATCTTTGCAGTCAAAGCATAGTTGTTGCCAGCTGAGGAGATATGAAATCATCTGGTTTATTCCAATTATTCGAAGAGTTATGAAAAAAAAAATTAAATATAGAAAATAATGATCTCATTTTTTAAATGTGAATCCCATTCATAAATGGTGGCAAATCTAACGCACACTTAGTATCGCGGTTGGAATGATTAACAATTAGATAATCCAGAAAATTGCTTAACAGACCAAACATGGAACTTTTTTGAAACCATTTATTTCAGGGCTTCAGCAAGCAGGATGATGGTCGCAGACTAGTCATAACATTGGCCAATTGACTAGTGTCACACAGAGATGTTAAATTTTTCCTCTGGAATATCAAGTTTCATACTTTCATACCGGAAACATAAAATTTCGAGTTAATATGCCCAATTTATAGATATAATACGTTATTTTCTTAGCCTGAGTTGCTTTAAAGTAATCTAAACAGTAACTAATCCCATCTGAAGCAGACAGCCTGATATCTTTATCTCATGGCTGAAGTAGATAGCTATTCATCCTCATCTATTAATGTATGCATGTTGAACAGAATTTGTCAAAAGACACTTCTGATGCTTCATCTTATCTTTATTGAGCTCCTTATAGTGGCTTTTTTTTCTTTTTTTTTTGCAAACTTAGAATTTGTTTCAACTCTATCTATGTAACTTTCATGCTAGTTTAGATATAAATAAATAAATCCCAAAGTGAATAGGTGGATCACCTTTATCCCTAATGAACGTTTCGAAGAAATATGGTCAGTCACTTCCATCTTTCAGGTGGAAAATAAAGAAAACAATTGCTACTATTTTCCCTATACTTTAAAACTCATATTAATGTGTGTAATAGAGTGAGTTCTGTAGTCGATTTCTTGAGATTCAGGGATAAAACTTCACGTATTACAGGGGGAAAAAACCTGTTTGCCAGTGAAAAGCATAAACTAACTCGAGAAGGAATGAAAGAAGGCCTAGAAAAAGTTCCAACTGAAACCTATAATGGTCTTTCTTAGAGCCTTTAGCGCTCTAGAAAGAAATGCTATTTCCACAGAATATTATACGGGTACCTGTGTTTAATTATTTTTATTGCATAAATTATGGTCTTTTATTATTAATTGGTCAAGAGTTTTATGTTTTATTTATATTACTTCCTCCCCTCCACTGACATGCATGCACACTGTCTATGGGCCTTGATTATCTACTCGTGTGATAAATGTACTTATGGACTCTATTCAACAATGCTCTGAAAACTTGAATAATAGTTGGGATTAACCACAGTTTTAATTATTTAGTTAATTAGTATACTTTCCCCTATAACATTTTATATTTTCAACTTTTCTGCATAAAAAATAAACTGCATAGATGGGTAGTAATTTCCATGATGGTAGGTCTGCATTTTGCACAAGAAGGAGCGTTTAAGATTTAATTCTCTAGTCAACTAACTAGAAGAATTCTTTTTTAGAATCCTTGTTCAGCTGATTTCAGAATTAATCTATCTTTGTGGGGATATTTGGCACCAGCAAGTAGGGTGTTCCTTTCCGATCATAAAGCTCACGTTATTCCTGAAAATAATATACAGTGCTCGAACAGCAGGCGATGAGATGGTTGCAGTTGTCTGATGTACTATATTCCCTGATTATTATTAAATCATTGATTTTAAAAATAAAAAAAATTGGACTACCTATTAGTGATGGTTAAGGAAGGTGACTGGCTGCTTTCAAACCGATCTTTAAATCAAAATAAAAAATAAGAATAAAAGATCCTGCTTTCTTTGGAAATATAAGGAGTAAAAGAAATGATTACGGTTATTATTAAATTAAATTAAAGTAAAAGAAGTGACAGTTTTTCTCTTTTTCAGCTATTGTTTTGTAGCAAAGCTTGCAGATGCCACTTTGTATACCCTCATCAGAACACAGCAAAAACTGCCAGAATCTCTTGTTAAGATCTACACGGCTCAGATCGCAAACGGAATTCATTTTTTGCATATAAAAAGTAATGTATTAAAATCTTTTCCATATTTCACTAAAGTAGCCTAAAATACAAAGCTTAAAATATTAATCTTTCAAATTTAAATCCATGTAAATTGGTTTGTATGTTTCGCGTTGCTCCAAATAACCTGGTTTATGTAATGTACAGATATTTAACTTAACATAATGCATTTGAATGGCCAGTGACCTGTGGTTTTCTGGTCTCATATTTAATAATTACAAATGGAATATTTTGTTGAAATAATTGTGGTTCTCGTTATCTCTTCCTTAAAGTTGGTTTTAACCATAATAATCCCCCTTCTTTTTCTTTTTTTTTAAATTATGAAAATATTAACAAATAATATGATTTACAATACACTGTACTGTACTCCTTTTTAACATAACAAATAAACTAGCAAATGTCTTGTTGCAGCTAAGTAACGTTTCGTCATAAAACCAAATTAATGCTATTGCAGGGTAGTTAATTCTATGTATAGTGTGCTATACCTTCCGTCTATTACATGTGTGTGTGTGTGTGTGTGTGTGTGTGTGTGTGTGTGTGTGTGTGTGTGTGCGCGTGTGTGCGTGCGCGTGCGTGCGTGTGCTTGTGCGCGTGTGTGTTCTCTGGCGATTTTATTTGTGATGCAGTGGGAAAAGTCTAACTCTTTCTTATGATAGCAGCTAATTCATCTCCATTTGAAATGCTTATTATAATGGTTCCTCACTTAACAGACTGGATTTCAACTACGTTAATATCCCCTTAATTTAAATAACCCAAAGGTTTTACTGTTACCGACTTAGATACGTCGTATTGTAATTTATAAATACAACTGATAGGACTTTGCTTTCTGAGGTACATACTCTACTTTCTGCCTACTTTATTCCAGGAATATTATAATAGCACGAGCAAATAAAGCGACCGGAAGAGCTACTATACAAAAATTAGTGGCTGTTGGAAACTTCGAGATAGCTGATTTACACAGAGTATTCTTGTCGAAAAATAAGTACAAGATTATTAAATATGTTTGATAAGGAAGGATTTCGTTTGAAGAAAATATTAATGTATTTAAATGTTAGATAAATGCAAAAGAAAATTAATTGTACTCTGGCCAAAAGAGCCAATGAATCTGGCTGTTAATTCTTTTTTCTTTTATTTTATTACTTTTTTTGAGGTTATATAGTGCAGCCCAGAATTAATCATTGAAAAAATAAAATAAACTTTATATCAAAATGGATTTGATTTCTAAGGGTCAGTCCATAGCTTTGATTTCATGAAAGATCGTTAATGATTGGATTATCTGGTCGCCAACGAGAACTTTTCTAAGCTACTTTCATAACCAGACGGTTCTCTAATTAGTCCACGTTTGAAGAAGACAAGCAGACCCCCCCACACCCCGGAAAATTGGGTTTTGATTACTAAACAACAAAACGCGACCATAGAACTTACACAATTTTAGACAAAAATGCGAGTTAGGGTTTAGGATCATGAGATGGTAGTAGTTCTCTGCTGTTCTTTCAACCTGAGGCTTTCAAAATCACTCCAAACTATAAGCTGAGTAACTGAAACTAAGGATAAATATTCGTTGTCCATGGAGATCCGTTTAATCCCTTTTGGAGTAAAGGCATTGGAAGTTTTTTGTTTTGTTTTTTTAATTTGCGAATCCGATTTCCAACTGGCGAGAAGATGTGATCCTTGTAAGAAAAATAAAATACCATGTTAATTATTTGCGATGAGTCTTCGGACTCCATCGAGGTGCCGGTGAAATAGTAATAATTTTCTTTCTTTCTTAATCCCCTGCTCTTCTACCTTTTTACGGTGGCGAGGTTTCTTATTCTTACATTCATAACCGTCTGGAGGATACGTTGATTGGCCCTATGCCTCCCGGTGTCCTATATCTGTAGATGCGAGTGTTCACGGGACGGGTTTGCCTGTTCTGGGGGCCTAAACATCCGAGTTTCAAGGTGGAAAAAAACAACAACTACGAGGTGGTCTGAAAAGTTCTCGGCCTAACAATGAAAAAAGAATTTATAAGTTCAAAATTATTTTTATTTTTAAACATAATCTCCTTTAAGACCAATCCATCTATTCCAGCTATGCGTCAGCGCCATTATCCCGTCAGTATAGTGGTTCTCAGTAAGATCTGCAAAATATTCCTCTACAGCTGCAATCACTTCTTGATTCGAAGAAAAACGCTGACCAGCGAGGAAAAGTTTTAATTTTGAGAAGAGACAGAAGTCTGAGGGAGCCAAACCTGGGTAAATAGGGTGGATGTTCCAACAATTCATAGTGCAGATCCCTTAATTTTCCCACTGCCAAAACACCTTTGTGAGCAGGTGCATTGTCCTGATGAAAGGTGATTTTTTGATTCTGCAAACTGAGCCTTTTCTCACGAATTTTTTTGTCTAGTCTGGTTAAAAGATCGACATAATATTTCCTTGTTATTGTTTTACCCTTTTCAGGATAATTAATAAAAAAAATGTCTTTAGCATCCCAAAACACTGATGCCATGACCTTTCCTGCTGAATGGAACCGACTTTGTCTTGTTTGGTGCTGTACAACCGGCTTCTGTCTACTGTTTTGACTGCTGTTTGGATTCTGGTGTGTAATGGTGAATCCAAGTCCATAGTGTTAAATCGACGCACAAAATTATCAGTTTTATTTTTGTTAAAACGCTCTTAGCACTGTTCAGGAATTTTCATCCTAGTGCGTTTTTGATCAGCTGTGAGCAAGAGCGGCACCCACCTAGCGCAAAGCTTTTTCATTTTCAATTATCCGTGCAAAATGTATTCTACACGTTCTTTTGAAATGCCTATAGTATCAGCAATTTCACGCACTTCGATTCGCCAGTCATCCAATACCATATCGTGCACTTGATCAATGATTTCTGGGGTTGTTACAATTTTTGGACATCCTTCACATGGATCATCTTCAAGGCTGGTACGGTCACGTTTAAATTCGGCAGACCATTTCTTATTTGTCGAAAACGAAGGAGAAAAGTGCCCATAAACTTTTATGAACTTCAAATGAATTTCTTTTGGAGTTAAACCTTCTTTTACAAAGAATTTTATAATCGCACGATTCTCAGTTTTATCCATTTCAAGGGATATAGACAATACCTTTGCTACAGACAGCTGTATAAAATAAACTACTCGATAGAATTACTTGCAATTTCACACGGATGCTTATGACAGATGTGCCATCTTAGCAGAAGAAAATCTTGCCGATAGTGTTGCCATCTATGTTCGAGGCCGAGAATTTTCATACGACCCTCGTACTTCCGTCTGACTCAACTTTCGTCGAAAGAGTCCAGATAAATGCTTCTCCCTTCACTGACGGGAATCGAACCCAGGTCTTTCCGACTAAAACGATTCGTCTATAACGACTGGGATACTCAGTTTAAAAATAGGTTTGTAATTTCTAATTTTAACATTTATTATTAATATAATAATAATACAAAACGCCATTTCTAAGCTGCAAAGACTGTGTGTGTAATATCTTTGTGAAAGGAAAGGCTAGATGTGTAAGTTACATCAAGAAGAGAAACATGATCTTCAGTAGAGATTTTATTATTACCGCGGTTTCGAGGAAGTGAAGTGAGGCTTTCTTATTGTTTTGGTAGCATTGACGTACATTAAGTTGTTTTCATGACATTGCAGAATTGCAAGGATATAAGTTTAAAGACATTGCTTACGGAAGATCTTGAAATCGTTTTATTTGACCACTAACTATCCAACCTTATAGATATTATGATGTGTTTCTGGTAAAATATCAGATGGGGGATGTAATAAGCTGTCCTTTTGCATAGTGGAAGTTGATTGGCCTTGGTCGTTTATGAATGACCTCTAGGAATGGCAGAGCTTATCTATATCTTTTGGGATGTTACTATATGCCATCCGGATGTGAAACATGAAAGAGTAGCAGAGTATCAGAACTTCTACTGTGATAAACTTGAGAAAATCTTGTTGAAGAGCATATCAAACTCGGAGATTCTAGATTTGTCATTCTCTGACGAGCTGTCAGATCAACGGATGAATACACAAGTACTGTCTCTTCGTGATTCAAGAATTCTCGGAGAATGTCGTTTGGATAGCTCGTGTGAAAAGTAGTTGTTGATGTTATTAATTTAGGCTCTGTGAGAAATAAAACGCGTACTTAGATGTCTGTAACTGGTAGTGCACGTAGTTTGTGTGTGGTAAGGCGGCGAAGGTTAAGGAATTAGATATGAGCGCGTATTTTTTTCTCTTTTTTTTTTAGTTTTGGTGATGTTTTCATAGTAGGTAATGAATAATATTTAATTAATCGATATGGTCATCGTCTGAGGGAGGATAGGAATGAAAATTGTAGACATATTTTCACAGAGCACACCTAATCTCCTGACCCTATATGCCCATAATTCTCTCTCTCTCTCTCTCTCTCTCTCTCTACATGCCACTTTATTTGGATTTCCTGTATGTGGTAGGATTTGGCACAATAAGATTATTTACTACTATCATGCTGGGAAGCCTTCTGATGCATTGTTGGGACCAAAATTGATTTCACTATCTGCTGTTCAGCATGCGGAACTGCACTACCGATGCATTCTGTAATGAAGGGACCACTGATGCTCACAGTGTGTTTGGCATGTTCTTGAAGTTTATCTAGATTAGGAAGAGTACGAGGAGAATGTCAAGCACTGAAGACGTTTCTAAAGAGTCGAAAATGACAAGCGGTGTTTCAGATTTTGGTTTCCCATATGTAGGATGGCGTTTCACAAAGTGCTGGAATCATCTATTACCAAGGGATCTCCAACTAGGGAATGTATACGTTTATGGCTGCAATACTCGCTAGCGTTCTATGAGAGCCTCACGTGTGGAAAACAGGACATTGCATGGTTTCTTAGCCAAGAGAGACTATATGTTGCGCTCACTAGCTTCATTGTGGCACATGTAGTTGTTATATAATGAATTTTCTCCAATTTCAATATGTTTGTGAATTATCTAACACGTTTTCTGATTACCCCCTTGAGTTGTTCAATTTAAACCACGCGGCTCTCTCTCTGTGTTAAATAATTAACTGTTCGTTGTTGTACTATGCATTTTACTAGCCTATATGCCACTGATGATGACTGCTTTAGGTGGAAATACTGTATCTGGCCATTAAAGTCTATTACCTTATCTATTGTCATCCTTGTGTTTTCTTGTTATTTTGACTTACATTATTATTATTATTATTATTTGACAACTCCAGGGAGTCCAAAGACTCATCGAGGGAATGTGTGCCAACAGCATCGAACGATTGGGCCCCTTCCAACTACTAACCGCGCTCAAACTTACTTAACTGAGCCATTAGTAGCAGAGGCTCTACCAATCGACCAACCTTATGGCACAACTGTCCTTAAATAATCATTTACTGTAATTCCTCTCATCATCAAGGGTTATTTTTCAACTAGACGAAGTTACGGAAGGAATAAATTTTGGCACTATTCGATTGATGGCGTCAACATTTGGTTGTTAAAAAATGAATACTGTATTCAGACAAATCGGCCAAGGGAATATACAAGACTTACAGCCAAAACATACTATCAGTGGTAGTGGGCGGTAGATGGCGTTGTGTAGTTGGAGGATTAAGTAGTCGAGACAGTGAGTTTTATTTGGTGTGCCTTTTCGTAGAATAAGTGTTTACACTTCATAGAGGTGTCACTTAATAATGATATACCAACTAACTTTTGCAAATGTTAAATTTGAAGGAAACAGTACAATATGTATCAGTGTAATTTTCTGCTAACGTTTACAATTATTTCATACTTTCAGCTTCTTAAATAAACTGTTGAGTTTAGATATGAGTAAATAATCCTATTTTTAACGTTTTATTAGAGACCTGGAATTTGTGATGTGTTTCGCTGCTAAAATTATTCCTCCATAAAGAAAGGAGGTGGAGATACGATCGTTGTCAGTCTGAAGATGGTCAAACTAATGTAGCCACGCGAGTGTAGTCTGGGGTGACATCGATAAATGCTATAGCTTAACGTGCTAGTGTGGGAAGGGATTACATGTAAACACGTCAATTCCTAAGAAGCAGCAAAACAGTGTACCTCATCGGATCGTCTCTGTCTGCACTTAGTTTAAACCACATGATCTTTACTGCCTTCACACATTCCTATCATCCTTTCTAATAAAAAAAAAAAAAAGAAAAGAAAAAGTCCAAATTATCAAATTAATAAAATAATTCATTTAACGATGCCGTTTTCAAGAACGTAACATATCGTTAAGTGAAGCTCACTGTGTTATTTATACTTTGGTTACGAGTTAGCAATTACAAAAACTGGATGTGGCGAAGAAGTCGATATTGAGAAGTTTTTATTGATCCCATACACGAAAAGTCAAGGTGACTAAGACAAAAGTTTTTTTTTTTTTTTAAATCATCAGCAGGATTTATATTAAAATCATACCATATGCACGAATGTTCGTAAGTGTCTTCGAGTTATAAATGAATTTCGCCGCACGATGTAAGACAACCACCCTGCTTATGGTAGTTCTCAAGTAATTTGAAAACGTTCATTGTTTGGTCTTTTAGGACTAGGTTTTTGGATTTTTCTCACCCTTTTTAGAAATTGGTAACCAACTAGTTTCCACATTTCGCGATCGTCCTAAGTTTGGAGAATTTTTTCGGCATGCTAAAGAAAAGGTAATGTTCGTAATCCTAACTAGTATTTATTTCTATATACTCATCTCATGCGTGGCTGGGGGGGGGGGGGAATCACTTTTGAGGGATTCCGGATCAAAAATGCGTGTTGCTTTGGAGAAATAAACTTTACTTAGTTATTTTTGCTGAAGACTGTCTAACCATGAAACTGGGCCTGGATAAAATCCTTTATTCAGTAAATGGAATACAACTTATAACAGCTTACACTAGTGGCTGGCAAATCCAACCCTTGAGATTGTTCACTGTTGCCCAAGAGGCAATTTTGGTTTTCGTTGTGTTTGTCATAAAAGTTAATAATTCATTATACACAGATATTTTTCACATAATACAAAAACATATAAAATAAAATTTGAATTGATAATAAAATGTCATTCATATAACATTTTGTTCTGCATGACAGGCATTTAAAGTAATGTTGAAGACTAAAGCATTAATAACAAAAATTTAACTCAATTTAAGCCTTCTATGAGCCGTAATTAAACAGCCTAATAATCTGAGTATAATTATCTGTATGTATTTTAAAAAGTATGTTTTTTTTAGAAATATTACAGCTCACAAAGATTTGAAAAATGACCTATGTGGTTCTTAGGCCCTTTGGCCAACCCTAGTGTGTACTAGCATTTTACTGACTGTGCACTTATAACCTTTTCTACAACCAGTCATTCATCCTCCTCCAAGCAAAACATCCAACCTCATGCCCTTGATAATTGCACTCTTACTTTATTTCCTTACCCCCAGTCATGTGCTGAAAACTTTCCTTTGTATCTACTATAAAAACCTTTATCTCTATAGTATACCTCCTTTTCCATCTATGAACCAATTTCTGTTACCCATAAATCTTCAATCTATCCTCATAGGAATATTCCATAAACCTGCCACTATCTTAGTTGCTCACTTCCATATCTTCTCCATCTTTTCTTCATCCCAAGAATTCCAGGACCAAATCTGTGCACAATAGTCCAAATGGGCATACAGAACCTTATAAAGAAGTATAATAATCTCTTTATCTCTGCATATCAATTTATTCTTCAATAACCATGTAATGCTACTAGCTATTTCCTAAAGTATAGCACTAGTATAGCACATAGCAATTTTCTCATCCATCCCTAAAATGTATAACCTTACACTTTGTTATATTTAACAGATAGCCATTCTCCTTTACTCATACTGATAGTCTATTAAATCATTCTGCAAGACTCAAAATCATCTTTATGGACTATTGCTCTATCTAGTTTTAGATCATTGGCAACTGAATATTTGCCCCTCTGACTATTTTCTCTCTCTTATTAATGGGGCCTGAAGGGAAATATTACCTCACTTCCCTCATTGATACTTGCTCCACATGGTCACTTGCATCCTGCCTAAATAGTTCTAGTCCTATTCTGCACTTTTAATCTCACTCCACTCAGTTGCACATTTTCCAGACTCTTAACACCAAATTCATTCAAGTGTAAACTGCAGTTTTTATTTCAAAAATAAAATTAAATATATAAATGCACAATACGCTAACCACTTGGACAGCCTGGCTGGCCAAGTGGTTAGCGTATCTGCTGTCCAGCCAAAAGGCTGTGGGTTCGAATCCTGCCATGGGCATAGATGTTTGTGATTGTCTGTGGAAATACCAGTGGTGGTTGTTGGTAGATGGCATTGGTGTAATTGTGGATGAGTGGTGGAGACAGAGCTGTAGAGCAGGTACCCTACCTCGATGAGTTGTTGGACTCCCTGGAGGTGTCATGTAATAATAATAATAAAAATTTCCACATTATGTACACAATATGCATTCTAATTAAAAAATGACTGTATTTATAAATTATACAGCATATAATTATAATTTTTGCCTTGCTTACCTGGTTGGCCATATGGTTAGTGTATCCACTCTCCACCCAACACGTTATGGGTTTTGAATTCTGTTGTTGACAGGGATGTTTGTAATTGCCTTTAGGTGGTAGATGAATTTCATCTCCCAGTGTGAAACCACTTCTCCCATTTACTGGAAGCCTGAAGTAGCTTGAAAAAGAATCCTTTCTTTTAGGCTTGCACGGTGATCCGAGTATATTTTTGAAAAGTATGGAGACAACTACCGTGTTTGAGAAAAACTTAGTTTAATTGAGTTTAAATGAGTTTAATTATATTAAACTAAAGTTTTACTCAAACACGGTAGTTGTCTCCGTAATTTTCAAAAATGTACTTGAAAAAGAATGTTTGGTCTCTAAAGAAGGGATTTCAGACTGTAAAAATTTTTTAAAATGCTAAAAAAAAAATAAATAAATAAAATAATAATGATAAAAAAATAAATGGAAAACAAATGAATAAAAATATAAATTTTCTAGCCACTCATGGTACTAATGTACTGTAGGCTTATAACCTTTCATGAGTGAACTTCACATAAAAAAAAAATTATACATTATATAAATTACATTACACACTTGCAGAAATATTTTGTAGTTACCATCCACTCATTTCCGTTCTTCTTAATCATGTGAACAAAGGCTCTCAGCCTCTTTGTGCTTTCTTTCAAGATTTGTAAGTTCAAGTTGATAAGCTCTTTAATGTTGCCCATCGAACTGTTTTGCAGTCCTCTTCTTCTCATTTCCTCAATCTTCTTCAACATAACTGCCTTTTCTAATGATTCATCTGCTCGCATAATATGTCCAAAGTATATCAACTTCTGTTTAGTGATCATTCTGTCTTTATACTCCAAAACCTTCTTATTGGTCATTCTTGCAGTCTGTGAAATAGTCTCCTCCATGATCATAATTCAAATAAACCAGTTCGCTTTCTGTCTTTCTTCTTAATAATCCAGCTTTCGCATCCATACATCACTATTGAAAATTCCATTGCTTTGATAATTCTAACGTTTGTGGTCTTTCTCACACCTCTATCTTTCATAATTTTTGTCAGGTTCAACATAGATTTTTCCCCCATGACTTATTGTTTTAATTTCATCTTCACATTTACCATCATTTCTGATTCTACACCCCAGTAAATCAAAAAAATTTTCAATTATCTCTATTTTATTTCTCTCTATTATAAATTCATTAATTGCCAGAAGCCATCACTTTTGTTTTGCTAATGTTTAAATTAAGCTGGGCTATGCTGCTTCCCTCTTAAGCAATAGAATCAACTGCTCCAATCTTCCTTAGTTTCTGTTATGCATATGAATTGTATCATATGCATATCTTAAATTATTTATTTTTCTGCCACCAATCATAATTCTAGCTGGGTCTTTGTCTCAGTTAGCCATTCTCATAAATATTCACTATAAATATTAAAAAGATAGGGCGACAGTATACACCTCTCCTACACCACTTTTTCCACTCGAACATTGATGTTTCTTCAAAGACTGTTTTTTCTTTATTATTATTATTACATGACATCTCCATGGAGTCCAAAGACTCATCAAGGGAGAGCACCTACTCTGCAGCTCTCTGTTTCAACCACCAACAACAAACCACAACTACACCAATGCCATCTATCACCCACACTAGTATTTTCATAGACAATTACAAATATCCATGCTCATGGTGGGATTTGAACCTGCAGCCTTTTGGCTGGAGACTGGATACGCTAACCACTTGGCCAACCAGTCCAACACAGCTCTCTTGTCAAGAGAATCAGATACTCAGGTATTTCCATTGATCTCATTACAATCTACTGTCTGTTGTGATCCATGCACTCAAAAGCTTTCTTATAATCAATAAAACACATGAATACTTCTTTCTGAAATTCTCTTGTTCTTTCCATAATCCATCTCATGTTTGCTATTTGGTCTGTAGTTCCTCTACCTCTCCTAAAGTCTGCCTGCTCTTGTGGCATTTCTCTATTCACCCCAAACTCATTTTCCTTTCAACAAAACTTTACTTGCATGTGAAATTAAAGCAATGGTTCTATAATTCTCACAATGTCTAGGTTTTGATTTTTTTTTTTTTTTTTTGAATTGGGATAAATACTGATGTTTTCTAATCTATAGGCCAGTATATTTTCTTTCAAACCTGTTGACAAATTTCAGTCAGTATATTCATTACTTCATCACCAACTGTTCCCATAATTCCACTGACACTATCAGCTGCAGAAGATTTTCCTTTTAGCAGCTGTCCCATTGCTTATATCACTTCATTTTTCATTATCATTGGTTTCCTCAGCAAATTCTCTCTTTTCAAATTCTTCAATGTTATCTTTCTTACAAATCCTCTACAACCTGTTTCAGAAAATCTGCACTTGTTGTCTAACCCTTTCTTTGTTTCTCTGAAGTTTCAATTTTCTTCTTGTCCTGATTATTTGAATAGCTTCTTCTGACAGTCATTTACAATCGTTCTTTCTTGTTACCTTATTTAGAGTCTTCTGTGCTGCTTCTATTACTACATTTTCTTTTTTCCC
Source organism: Typopeltis vanoorti (assembly GCF_054136105.1). Lineage (NCBI taxonomy): Eukaryota > Metazoa > Arthropoda > Arachnida > Uropygi > Thelyphonidae > Typopeltis > Typopeltis vanoorti. The sequence goes on from NC_143556.1 coordinate 57,927,565, forward strand.
ATAGTTCTAATTCTCTTCCTGTCCTCTTCAAACTTTTTAATTTCTTTCTGACTTTTACTTTAAATGCTTCATTTATATGATGTAATTCAAATCTCATACTGCCATGAAATATATTTTATCCTAAAGCATTCTTATTTCAAAATGCATTGGTTTACTAATATGTTGAGTTTAGGAATGGGCACTGTATTAAATTAGTTTCAAGGTTTAAAAAATTTAACAAAAAAATAAGGTTTTTTGATGTCTGAAGATTTTGCAAGTATATTCATTACTTCATGTATGATAACTTTCATTGATTTATTTGTAACCTAGAATTGTTTTCTTTCATGGATTGCAAAGATATGTAACCTAAAAATATAGAACTGAAATAAATTGATTAGAGCAATAAATATATTGGCAACATCAATGAAAACATAGCCATCTCTTCTGGTAGAGAAATGCCAAGTTGCAAGTATCAGAAGTTTCCAAAAATTCCTTGAACTGCACATTCCAAAACTAAATATAGCCATAATAATGATCGCTTCTCATCTCATCTTCTTCTTTATCTTAGGCTAAGTAAGTTATTCTAATTAGTTTCTTATAGAGAAGATAATCTTATCCAGATAATCTGTTAAGTCTCTCAATCACGTATATTCTCTTGCTGGTTTGTCTTGTTATTATTATTATTATGTGACATGCCCAGGGACTCATCGTGGGCATTTGTGAGATGAAAAACCTGAAATATAAAGAGATAAAATTTTGCTGAACTCTGCTACTGCCATATGAAATTACTTATGTCATCTTCATTTGAAAGAGGTATAATCTGCATGATGAAAAAAAAAAAAAGAGTTGCTCATGAAATCCAAATGAATTTTAAAACCTTTTCAATAACTATTATTAACATTGTGTAAAAACAGTAATTCCTGAATTGTCTTATTTTACTGCAGCAATTAATCATTTACAAAGATGACAGCTGGAATTCGAGGCAAACGTTTCTTGTGAAGGTTTCAGTAATTACATCAAGATAGATTTTAATATCTTTATGGATAATGATTGAGTAATGCTAATCCATTTAGCATTATTCAATGAGTAACTCTCTCTTTTTCCCCTATACAGGGTGTTCGGGATAAATTTGACAGTTTCGTAAGGAAAAAGAAAATCTTCTTTGTATCTATTAAATTTAATGAATTGACAAAAAAACATTACAGGCAGAGTTAATTACAATACTATCAACAAGATTTACTCAAAATAACCACCATTAGCATCGATCACAGCTTCAATTCTGCTTCGGAACCTCGAACAAGCTGATGCTACAGTCTCCCTGGGAAGGGCCGCAAAAACTGTTTTAATTTTATCCATTAACTGGGCTTTTGTATTACTGGAAGTGCGATTGGTGTCTTTTTCAACTGCGCCCCATACAAAATAATCCATGGGGTTAAGGTCTGGGGAGTTTGGAGGCCAAACATTTGGACTGGTGAAGTCGTAGAAATTTTCAGACAACCATTTTTGACTTTTCCCAGAGGTGTGGCAAGGGGCCGAATCCTGCTGCCATACATACGGCCTACCATTGGCTACCCTTGTTATCCAGGGCTTGACTACAGTTAGCAACTCCACGAACAAAGCCCGAATTCCAATGCCAGGGTTCTTCAACACCTGTTCCTGCAGATTTGCGAGGAATTCTGCTGTACGAACGCAATCAGATCGTCTGCTAGGGATCTTTCTTCTTGCTACATCCTCGTAGTCACCATTGCAAGTCTCTAGTTCATGCCTGATTGTTTTTACTGTATTCAGGGAGCATTGGGCAGCAGTCGTAATATCCTTATTTTGATGGCGGGCACGAATCATCATGATACAAGTTATTCTCTTCCATGATTCAGGTGGGTTCCAGCTATCCATCCTTTCTGACATCTTGTATATGAATGAAGAAGGGTCCAAACTTTTAAATGAAGAGAAGTGTGTGTTAATACATGTAACTTACGGAAAAATATAATTAATTATAAATATGTCAAATTTATCCCGAACACCCTGTATATAAATCACTGATAGCCTTGCCAGCTATCTGTGATGGCAAAGGTCTCCACATTTAGCTGCCATATTCGCCTGTTAAACTTGCTATCATCCTTGGCTGCTAACAGGTCTTCAGAAGGTTTGTTATTGCTAAACAGTCTTGCCTACTCCCTTTGGGGAATAAAAAGTATTAGCAGATTTATTATTTATTTTATTTAACCCATTTCACTATATCCATGATTGCAATTGTATTTCTGAGCATAGTAGTGTGATAATCAAATGTTTTGGAACATATGTTACAGTTAGCACTGCAGTGTTTAGATAAAGATAACTATTTTTTTTGTGGATGCCCAATCTTAATTGTTTGAAGAGATATTTGTTACAGATTATTTTTCCCACGTAGCAACTTATGGAATGATATCCCCTCCCAATTTGAACTTGAAGCAGCTTTTTTTTTTAATTTAAATAAATATTAAAGTAGTGATATTATTATTATTATTATTTTTTTTTCTTCTATTAATGGGTGTTCCCCTCCTATTGAATTCCACCACTGTGCTGCTTGCTAATAAGTAGAATACTATGCCTACATTGCTAGTCAAAAAAAATGTTTTGATTCTGTCTGAAAAGAATGGAATTTATATGTGCTTTTAATCTGAAAGTAAGTTGGTCTCTTTTACAAAGTGACCAACTGCTGCAAGCAAAAAGATGAACTTATCAGAATTACATGCAATTTACACACAGTGGATTATATGGTGTGGAATACCTTCCTGCGATGAGTTCTTAGAGGTTGCATGAAACAATAATAACACATTAACTTCATGGCTTAGCTGCACAAGCATCATCTTAAAGAGCATCTGTAGAAAAATTATATGAATGTTAGAATGATATAATTCAAACTGGGAAGAAATTTAGTGAAAAGAAGGTATTGATATATTATTATTATTATCCCAAGACCCCATGGAGTCCAAGACTCATCTATGAGGTCCTTTTGTCATACACATAGCTCATCGGTATACCACACCTTAAACACACTCAAATTCTCTGCAGACACCACACACTCAGGCAAGGCATTCCAATCATTCAAAAGTCTGCATGCAAAAAACCTGCTTCTCACTCCCCTGTTCGCACCTTCCTTATACAGCTTCCAGGGATGTCCTCTGGTTCTCTGCTGATCTCTCACCATTTGCTGTAAAACCTCTCCAACATTGATCCTATAACAAACCCTTACTAACTTGTAGATCTCTATCATATCACTCTTATCCACTAGACTCTGTAAATTGCATCTTCTCAACTTTTTCTCATATTCGACATTCCTGAGATCACAAACTACCTTAGCAAGTCGCTCTGGACCCTTTCCAACATCTCTTCATCATTTTGAGAACCAAGTGATCAAATCTGTGCACAGAAGTCCATGTGTGGCTTAATCAAAGCCTTATACAATGGAACAAGAATCTCCTTATTTCTACAAGTCAGTGTTCTCCACATCATTCCCAGAATTTTTTGTGTTGTCCTCACAATTTTGGCAGTGTATCCTCTACATTTCAGATCCTTATCCACTATCACCCCAAGATCTTTTATTTCCTCCACCTCAACAATATCCCCACCAAGCATAAATTCTACATCCCATCTTTGTTTCCCAAATTTTAAAACCTTACATTTTGCAACATCCCTATTTTCATGCCAATTCACTCAATTTATTCAAGTCTTCTTGTAAGACCACAGCATCTTCTGTACTCTTCATAGTTCATCCCAACTTTGCATCATCTGCAAATAACTGAATATCCCCATCCAAATCTTTACAAATATCACTAACATACAGGTTAAACAGCAATGGCCCTAAAACAGACCCCTGAGGCACACCAGTAGTGATTTTCCTCTTCCTGAATATTGCTCCCCCAGATACAACTTGCTGATACCTATCAAATAGCAAGTCTTCAATCCAGTGCACTAATCTAATATTCAACCTCATATGCTCTAGTTTGACTACAACTTATTGTGCAGTAATCTGCAAAAAAAATTCTGCAGTAGTTCTCCTTATACTATTTTCTCCAATCAGTGTCATCTCATCAATTTTTTTTTTTTTTTTGCTGGCTATATATCGAAAGAACTCTCTAGGATTTTTTTTTGGCTTCATTAACTAACTGCTGTTCATTCTTCACTTTTGCTACACTTACCAACCAAGTCATCCTTCTTGCCTGGTCTTTGTAATCCTCATGGAATTGGTTATTACCACTGCTCTTATGCTTGCCTCCATAATACCTTTTTTCTCTATATTACATGCTTAATCTTTTCATTCATCCATTTCACACCTATCTTATTTAACCTTCTGACCCTTGGAATAATGAGAAGAGATGCTAATCTTATCATTGGATTGATAATGCATAATAAATTGCTGTACAATAAATAATAAAAAATTGTTGGAGAGGCTTGTGAGAACCAGGATCCAGAATTGGATTGAAAACAATGGTATTATCTTTGATGGATAGCATGGATTTGTTAAAGGGATGCCATGTTTTAGTAATCTATGTTAAATCTAAGTATACTACTGTGTATCCCTCTCTGTCCAAGGAAGCCATCACCTTATTGTAATAAGTAAGTAAATTTCTAAAACATGACCTCTCTTTAGCAAATCCATGCTGTCTATCAAAGATATTATCATTGTTGTTAACCCACTTCTGGATCCTAGTTCTCACCAGCTTCTCCAACACTTAACCACAACACCTGACACACAGATAGGCCTATTATTTGATGCCTGAGTTCTATTACCTCCTTTATGAAGCGGCACAATCTTGCCCTCCTTTCATTCCTTTCAAACTCGACTCATATTAAAAAAAATGTCAAGGCAGATGTCAACTCCCTGGCACATTCCCTCAGAATACATGGTGTTATATTAATAAGTCCCACAGCCTTATTAACATCAAGTTTGCTCAATTCCCCATATACCTCTTGCTCACTTATAGTCTTTCTTCCTCATCATCAGTTGCTCTTAATCTTTCTCTTAATCTCTCCATGATGTCACACTCACAAAAATTAAAGCCTTTTGTGAACTGCTCATTAAGTATCCTCACTATATCTTCCACAATGGTATTATAGTTGCCTTTGTACCATTTTCTCCAATCAGTGTCATATTTCCATAATCATTCTTTTTTCTTTTTTTTTTTTTTTTTGCTGGCTACATATCAAAAGATCTCCATAGGATTCTTTTTTGGCTTCATTAATTATCTAACTGCTGCTCATACCTCACTTTTGCTACCCGTACCAACAAGTTGCCCTCCTTGCCTGGTCTTTGTAATTCTCATGGAATTGGTTTACCACTTCTCTTATGCTGCATCCATAATGCCCTTTTTTCTCTGTATTGCATGCTTAATCATTCATCCATTTCACACCTATCTTATTTAACCTTCTGATCCTTTGAATAATGGGAACAGATGCTAATCTTATCATTGGGTTAATAATGCATAATAAATTGTTGTACAAAATAAATAATAAAAACCTGCTGGAGAGGCTGGTGAAAACCAGGATCCAGAATTGGGTTGAAAACAATGGTGTTATCTTTGGTGGACAGCATGCATTTGCTAAAGAGAGGTGATGTTTTAGTAATCTTCTTACTTATTACAATAAGGTGGCAGCTTCACTGGACAAAGGAGATGGATACACAGTACTATACTGTATTTAGATTTTGCAAGGCTTTTGATAGATTACCGCATAAATTGATAGTCAAACTAGAGTGGATGGGTTTGGATATTAGACTAGTGCATTGGATCGGAGACTTAGTATTTAATAGGTATCAGCAAGTTGTGTATGGGGGAAGCAATATTCCAGAAGAGGAAAGCCACTAGTGGTGTGCCTCAGGGATCTGTTTAGGGCCATTACTGTATGTTAATGAATTGGGGATGATTTGGATGGGAATATTCAGTTGTTTGCAGATGATGCAAAGCTGGGACGAACTATGAAGAGTAGAGCAGAGGTTGTGGCATTACAAGAAGACTTGAATGGATTGAGTGAATGGACACTTGAGTGGGGATCCCATTTCACTGTTGCAAAATATAAGGTTTTAAAATTTGAGAAACAAAGATGAGATGTAGAATTTATGCTTAGTGGGGTGTTGGAAATAGAGGTATTAAGCGATCTTGTGTGATGGTGGATAAGGATTTGGATATATGAAGACACATATCCAAAATTGTGAGGACAACACTATGAATTCTGGGAATGATGTGGAAGAACTGACTTATAGGAGTAAAGCGATTCTTGTGCCATTGTATAAGGCTCTGATTAGGCCACACATGGACTACTGTGCACAGATTTGGTCACCTGGTTTTTAAAAGGACGAGTGTTGGAAATGGTCCAGAGGTGACTGACTATGGTGGTTTCTGATCTGTGGAATGTTGAATATGAGGAAAGGTTAAAAAGATGCAATTTACAGTCAAGTGGATAGGAGGAAGAGGGGGTGATATGATAGAAACATACAAGTTGGTAAGGGATTGTTATAGGATCAGTGTTGAATCTGTGTTTCATAAAATGATGGGAGGTCAGGGAAGAACACGAGATCATCCCTGGAAGCTATATAAGGAGGATGTGAACAAGGGTGTGAGAAGCAGGTTTTTTGCATGCAGACTTGTTAATGATTGGAATGCCTTGCAAGAGTGTGGTGCCTGCAGATAATTTGCTTGTGTTTGAGGCATGGTATGATGAGCTGTGTATATGAAAAAGGGACCTCCTAGAGGAGTCTTTGAGTCCATGGGGAATCGCTGCACAGTACCTGTGCTGACCTTAGAAAGGATAGACATTTCAACAAATTTCAAAAAACAATTACAGTCTTAATTGTTTCTAACGGCTGAGACAGTGACTAATTATGATTTTTTTACTCACAACTATAAACTTTCAGTATGTCCCCTCAACAGTTTTTATAGGCCTCCTTAGGCTATTACTAGATCTGTAAGTTTTTCCCTCCCATGCATTGAGGAATTTTGTAGCATGGTAGTTATACATTTTTTCAAGCCACACTGGCTTTCTCTGCATGAAGAAAGCTGCAACAGTTCTCTTTCCTGCACTACTTCATCTAACCCTTCACACAGAACTCCAAAGAAGTAAAAGAATTGTAAGCCTCTATCGGTTACTCAATATCAGTGTGTTTCCATTTGACTGGAAAGACTTAGGTTCAAAACCTAGGTCTTTCTGGTCTCATATAAACATACATGCCAGGGATTTTCTCTTAAAAACTGGGGTTTCTCATCTCACAAAGAGGCAGACTGGCCAAGACTATGAGGTCAATAACAGACATAATATATTGGCCTCATAGTCTTAGTTGCTTTGGCTGTACTTCCAAACAGTAAAAACCAAAGAAATGTGTGTGTGTGTGGGGGGGGTGCTTGGCTTGTTTCTCTGTATCTACATTTTAGTTCGGAGTACTGAGATTTTTGTCTTAAAATTCAGTTCCTTGAAATGCTCAAAGGTGCACTGAACTTTTTTACTATCTCCACAATAAGTTTTGATAAAGCATGCATAGGTGGACATAGATCTCTGCTGTAGTATTATGATATAAACTTATAAATAATTTCAGAGAATTTCAGAAAATAATGGTTCTTTATGTATATTGTAAAACTACATAAAGAAAGATTGAACCCAAAATTCTTCAATAATCACTTAAAACTTTTGTGTTGTAGTATTACAACAGCAAAATTATATTATATATATATATATATATATATATATATGGGAATATATATATGTATATATATATATATGGGAATATATATATGTATATATATGGGAATAAATTTTTAACTTGGGTATATTGTATATTAGGATAACCAAGCAATTTTATATGCTTGGTTATTTTAGCTCCTAATCCCAAGTATGCAAACAATTAAGTTTGCGCCTGAAACAAAGTTCAAGTCTAAAGATGGTACAACACCTGTGCAACTCATTGTAAAGGTGGGTAAAGCTCTGATCACTATTCTTAGTATTTTCCCATAATGTAAAGCACATCTCACTAGAAGATGTATACTGCAATGCATTATGGGTGGGGTCACTACCCAGACCGGTTTCAACCTTTTTTGAGGTCTCCTCAGTGAGTAGCTAGACCCTAAATACCAAGGTTTTAGTAATACAGAGCATTATCAACTTTACCTATATATAAGTTGCAATAAGGTGTATTAAGCTTTAATAAAAATCTCTGGAGGAGATATTGATGGGAATAAATTTTTAACTTGGGTATATTATATATTGTATATTAGGATAACCAAGCAATTTTATATGCTTGGTTATTTTAGCTCCTAATCCCAAGTATGCAAACAATTAAGTTTGCGCCTGAAACAAAGTTCAAGTCTAAAGATGGTACAACACCTGTGCAACTCATTGTAAAGGTGGGTAAAGCTCTGATCACTATTCTTAGTATTTTCCCATAATGTAAAGCACATCTCACTAGAAGATGTATACTGCAATGCATTATGGGTGGGGTCACTGAGGAGACCTCAAAAAAGGTTGAAACCGGTCTGGGTAGTGACCCCACCCATAATGCATTGCAGTATACATCTTCTAGTGAGATGTGCTTTACATTATGGGAAAATACTAAGAATAGTGATCAGAGCTTTACCCACCTTTACAATGAGTTGCACAGGTGTTGTACCATCTTTAGACTTGAACTTTGTTTCAGGCACAAACTTAATTGTTTGCATACTTGGGATTAGGAGCTAAAATAACCAAGTATATAAAATTGCTTGGTTATCCTAATATATCCTAATATAAATATATATATATATCCTAATATAATATCCTAATATAAATATATATATATATCCTAATATAATATCCTAATATAATATATATAATATATATATATATATAAATGATGATGAATAGTTTACTGAACTCTTGTAGTTCATTTTCTTTTAAGAGCTTATGTCATTGTGACCTGATGCCTTTGCTTTAGAGCTCCTAATATTTCTTATTTTAGTATTGGAGGACCATCTTCAAGAATTCTGAACACTCTGGTATTATATCTCTCTCTCTCCTCATCTCTGACAAGATCTGAAATGTATTCAACCCACCTTTACTTAATTTCTTCAGTTTCAAATAATATTTTACCATTGTTGCTCTGGATTGAAAAGTTCTGTTTATCATTTCTATTATTATTATTAACATCACGCCTACATGAAGTCGAAAGACTCACTGTGGAAGGTCTACACTCACATGCAAAAAAGATCATTGAGCTGTGCTTAAACCTATTCACAGTTTCTGCATGCACTACACTTTCAGGTAATGTATTCTGCTCACCAACCGTTCTCCATGTAAAGACCCTGCTCCACATGCCCTTGCTCATACTTGTACAGCTTTTAGGAATGGCTTCTTGTTCTACCCTTGTTTCCTGTATGTTGTGTGTTATATTCCATCAAGTCGTTTCCGACTCCTAGCGACTCCATGAACATACACACTCTCCATTCCATTTCCTGTACTCTATGAAAAATCTTCTGCACATTAATCTGATAACAACCACTTATAATGCACTGACTTAATGAACCTTCTCTAGATCCTCTCTAAGATATCCTCATCCCCTTGAAAACCAGGTGGCCAGAATTGTGCACAATAGTCCATAAGTGACCTGATCAAGATCTTATACAAGGGAACCATAATCTCTTTTGAATCTACCTGTTAAAGTTCTCCTCCTCATTGCCATAATCTGTTGTGATATTTTCACAATTTTAGTATTGTTACCCCTTAAATTTCAAGTCTTTGTCTACTCCTATTCTTAAATCTCTCATTTTCTCCACCTACTTCAAAAATTTCCCATCTACTAAGCTTTTAAGAAGACACACAATTTACTGACAAAAAATACTAGTTGTGATGGTGGTGGAGGTGGGCAGTAGATGGCGTTGATGGAGATGATTCGTAGTAGAGGTTCGGTGTAGTGGTTGAGACAGTTGTAGGTGTCCTCCCGCGATGAGTCTTCGGACTCTTTGGAGGTGTCAGGAATAATAATAATAATTATATACTTCATATACAGCCCTCCCTACCAAATTTCAAAACCTTACAGAAGTGTTAGCTTCACTCACTTCTCTATTCACACAGCCTATTGAAAT